>NC_064852.1:38216973-38525973 GCF_024139225.1 Suncus etruscus
TGGCAGTGGTATGTTATAGGACAGATATGTGTGCTTCCTGTCAGCTGTCCACAGTTTATCTGCCTAAATTAATAATAAATTGATTGATAATAAATTAATAATAAGTGATGCTATAAGTGTAAAAATGGCTTCTGGAGGTAAAAGATTGTCCACTTCTCTTGGACAACCTTAGTTTTAAAGAATTATGTTCATTTTCCATCTTCATAAGAAGGAGAAGAATTGGAAGCTATTAATCTACCCTCACATATACAATAAAATTTTCTTCTTAGCAGGTGCACTCTAATTTGTGCATATTTGGAAAGAGAATATTTTAGTCACTATATCCTTTTAAAAATGACTGAAATGTTTTATATTACACCATACTCTCTAAAAGTACATAGTAAGAGTTTTTCTTTCACTTAAGATTTATGGAATTCCAAGTATCAACTTAATGGCTGTTCAATGTATTCAACGTGTTATAGATGAATAAATAACGAAAGAAAAACAAATCCATACAAATACATGGAGCTAACTGTTCTTAATTTGAGATATTAGAGACCTATTTTAGCTTGTTTTTCACTAATGGTAAAAGTTAGGTGCTTTTTAAGAGGTGTCTTTATTTTTTTAATTCAAATAATCTTCAATATATCACAGCTGCCACTACAGAATTTATGTGACAGCATTTATAATTCTCCAAATGAAAATAAAGTTATTTTTTTGGTTTGTAACAAACCCCAGATTAGAGATATTTTTAAACCATCTTAAAGAAAACTTGCAATTGTTGAACATTAAAAAAATGCTTTTATTATTAAAAGTAGCCAGTGCTTACTATATGTAAGATGAGAAAAAAGTAAGAACTTTGGCAAAAGAAAGATGGTCATAGAAATGAATAAAACCCATTTTCAGCTTTTACCCCACTTTTTTTTTGTTCTTTTGTTTAAACAAAACCATATAACTTGAACTATCTAGTTCCACCTCTGAAATAGAGGAGAAAATAAAGGAGGATACCAAGACCAAACAGATATATGATCAATAAGTAGTAAACTGGACACAGAGCGGGCCACCTGTTCTGGTGGCCCAGGGGATGAGGATGGGGGGATATGGGAGGCAAGAAGGGAACGGGGTGTGGGGGAGCAGGACAAACTTGGTGATGGAATTCCCCTGAATCAATGTTGATATGTACCTAAAATATTATTGTGAAAGTTATGTAAACCAATATGGTCAAAATAAAAATTATATATTAAAAATATGCTCCTGTATGTGATGATACTAACCCAGCAAAACGTGACCAATTCTTTTCTAATTTCTCATTCACTGGATTTTTACATTGGAATCTGTACCTTATATTTACTATATGATCAATTATATGAGACATATAGAGTATACCTGAAATTAACTTACTAAATAATGGGTTTTGATTTTACTTTTATTTTGTATATATAAATTATAAACAATTGCTAAATAAGGACTATTTAAGAAAACTTGACAATATGGGTAGGACACATTTTAATTTTTTAATCTACAACTGCTTAATACTTTACATCATTTTTTCAAAATGATGAAATAACTTCATCTCTCCTGACAGTTGCATAATATTCCATTGTGTATATGTACCACAGTTTCTTTAGCCATTCATCTGTTGAAGGGTATCTTGGTTGTTTCCAGAGTCTTGCTATGGTAAATAGTGCTGCAATGAATATAGGTGTAAGGAGGGATTTTTGTATTTTATTTTTGTATTCCTAGGGTATATGAAGTCATGAAATTTACCTATACATGGATGTACATGGAATCTATTATGCTGAGTGAAATAAGTCAGAGAGAGATAAAAACGCAGAATGGTCTCACTCATCTATGGGTTTTAAGAAAAATAAAAGACATTCTTGCAATAATAATTTTCAGACACAAAAGAGAGAAGGACTGGAAGTTACAGCTCACCTCATAGAGCTCACCACAAAGAGTGATGAGTTTAGTTAGAGAAATAACTACATTTTGAATGATCCTAATAATGAGAATGTATGAGGGAAATAGATAGCCTGTCTAGAGTTCAGGCAGGAGTTGGGTGGGGAGGAGGGAGATTTGGGACATTGGTGATGGGAATGTTGCACTGGTGATGGTGGTGTTCTTTACATGACTGAAACCCAAACACAATCATGTATGTAATCAAGGTGTTTAAATAAAATATATAAAAATGATGAAATAAATTAATGTTACAGTTAAGTAGACATAAAAATAAAAACATTTGATTATTTTTAATTTGCTTTATTTAAGCATTTTGGTTTCCAAATTGTACATTGTTTGGTTTCAGTCTTACAATGTACATATCTTTAACCAGTGTACCCTTTCTGTCAACAATGTCTCCTATTTCCCTCCTCCTAATTCCTCCCCTACCCTTAAATAATAATGATATTATCATGAATAGCTCAGATACCTTTTGCCAGTAGTTTTGTTTTTATTTTAAAAAATATTATTATTGTAATGACCATCAATGATAGTACAGTCATGAAAACAAAGCATAAAGTTTAAGTTAAAAAAAAAGATAATAATATGAAAATAAAATGAAGAAAATAATATCACACATAATATGTGATATTAATAAGAGTATTAATTACTCCGTGTCTATATCTATGCTATTAAATAGAAACTGCACTCTTATGAATCCCTAAATATTTGACATAAAGAGAGCTCTCATCCATTTTATTTTCATGCATGTAAAGTCTAGAGCTGTTACTGGTAAAGTGGTCAAGGCAAAGAAAATGCATGCCAGTTTTGCAATTAGGTAGCCAAATAAGTTTTGAATAGTATTTTCAAGGCTACGTAGTCTCCCTTTGATCTGCCTCACTTAATTCCTTGAGGGAATAAAAATATTCTAAATAAGTTTTATTTTTTGTCTTTATTTGATGACTTAACCATCACAGATATACTACATTATGGTTTTAAGTGTACTATAATCCTTGAAGCTGAATGGCTAATGTCCATTAAAGAATTCACGTTACAAATAAAGAAATAGTTGTGAGCACAGTAGTTTCACATGTTTTCAATGTCATCCTACTGCTTCCCTGGATTCACTTTTCAGGTGTTAATAGCTTAGACACAGAGTTTCAAACATTATCTTATTGTTATTGATGCATAGTTTGTCTCTGGAGAAAACTTTCATTTATCTTCACGTAAGTTTTATCATGAAAAATTATGACTGAAAGATTCCAACAGAGATACAGTTATTTAATTAAAATAAATGCATTCCTTTAATGAATAGAATTAAGCTACAATATACATTATTTGATGTTATTTGTATTTAAGTTTTAAAACAAATTTCCCCAAAGAATTAATCGACCTATGTGTACTTCTTCTGATCAGAGCATTTGTTTCATGCTGTGATCTAATGTGCTCTGGGAATTATGAAAAACTCCCCAGGCGGTATTGTGGGGTAGAATGTGTGACTCGGAGGCATGTGAACAGGCACTCTCATTTCCCTCAGATTGAACAATATCTACATAATTATATAAAGAAATAACTGTGTAAAAGGGTGAAATTTTTCTCTCCGGTAAAAAAAGTTCTGAGAAACTGAATACTAGACATCCCATGTTATATTCTTCCCTGCTAAACATCTTTAGTGATATCAAACTCTTACACAATTTAAGTAAATGCCTTAAAATCATAACCTTTTAAAAAAATCATAACCTTTTAATCTGATCTATTTAAGTCTTAGAATTTAATAGTATTTGCATTATAATGTGTACAAAGATTAGAAGAATATAAAAATATTTCACACTAAAATTGAAACGTATAAGTAAATTTTCTGACCTTATTGACATAGATTTTTCTGAACTTATTTAAAAAAAACTATTTATTTACTGATTGATTGGTTTGGGGCCATACCTAATGGAACTCAGGGGTTATTCCTTGCATTGCACTCAGAAATCACCCCTGTCAGGCTGAGGGAACATAAGAGATCCCTGGAATGAAACCAGGTATCTCCTGGATTGGCCGCATGCAAGTCAATAATAAGAGTAATAGCCCTGGGGCCGAAGAAATAGCATGGAGGTAAAGCATTTACCTTGCATGCAGAAGGTCGGTGGTTCAAATCCTGGCATCCCATATGGTCCCCCCGAGCCTGCCAGGAGCAAATTCTGAGCATAGAGCCAGGAGTAACCCCTGAACGCTGCCAGGTGTGACCCCCAAAACAAACAAACAAATAAATAAATAAGAGTAATAGCCTACCAGTATGTTATCTCTCCAGCCCTGGCATATAATTCTTAATAAATGAGATTTTGGGTTTAAAGAGTAATATGAAATTTTGAGATATACTATATGTAAGGAGCTGATTTTTACTGAAGTAATTCTGAAGTTTTGCTTAAAATAGTCTGATGCTAAGTTCAATAGAATATGTTAAAATAATTTCTTCCCCTTTTAGAGAAGTATTTATTGGCGCTCAATATTTACACTTTATTTTCTTTTCACAATTCACCTTGGCAGTACCAAATAGGGTGCAAAAATTAACTCTGGGTCAGAGACATTGGGCACAAAGCAAGGTCAATTCCTACTGACAATAACTTAAGACCATGATCATTATTTTAAGGTTATATTGAATTAAATATGTATATTCAAATATATATGTATGCTATGCATATTATATATTGTATTTGGTACATATATAATACACATTTGTGACACATTTAAAATATGAACACTTGCATTATGTTATACATACATGTATTACATATATATTTAGTAACTAGTTCAAGAAGATACAATTTAAGACAGAAGAAAAAATAAGCAATTGTAAAGAAATACATATAAAATAATCATATGTTTAATACTATTACAACTGTGACTTAAAAGTTAGAGAAGGAACATGATGGGAAGGAAAGAAAAAAGGTAATAGATTATACAGATACAGGACAATAGATTCTAACATAATGGAAACTTAAAGCAGAAGTCATGCTCTGATTAAGGACAATCAGACTGAATAAAAAGATGACAATGTAATGAATACATGAAACAGAATAGGAAAAAAGAAAAAAATATATAAAATATACAGAGTAATGATGGTTCAATAAGTGTTTTTCAAACAATATACATAGTATTCTTTAAATAATTTCATTTTTTCTCTAGTGGACAGAATTTATGCACTTTTAACCAGCTGATCCATTCTTCAGTTATTAGCAGAAGAAAAAATATTTTTAGATTGTTTATTTCTGAACAGGAATCCAAACTAGAAGTATGCTGCCATGTTTCATAGCTTCCTTTCATCTGAAATAGTGTTTCCATCTTAATTTGAATGAACAGTTTAGAAGCTGCTGACCTGCTGTTTTGTCCTCAGTAGGATGTGGCCTGTTGCTACCTCACCATTAGATTTGGGATTTGGAACAAGAACACTCCAGAAGTTTTGGTGTCTCTTTATAAGAGACCTCGTATAAAGAGGTATGTAATGTGGACCCGAGCGGTAGCACAGTAGTAGGGTGTTTGCCTTGTGCATTACTGACCCAAGAAAGACCTCAATTCTATCCCTGGTGTCCCATATGGTCCCCCAAGCCAGGAGCACTTTCTCATAGCCTGGAGTAATCCCTAAACTTGTCCAGATGTGCCTCTCTCAAAAAAAAATAAAGAGATGTATTGGCAACATTAACTATGGTCATGAAATTAATACAGTAATACTAAGGTTTATCTGGTATAAATTTTGTTGCTTTAAAAATAAACAGCATTTTTTCAGAGAAGTTTCTTAAGATAATGTACTTATTCTTATTATCATCAATGACTTATCATTTTTATCCCCAAAGTTCCCTGTGTTTTCTTCTTCATAGGTGAGCTGTTTCCACCTACAAAGGGTGGAATCTTTGAATAATTTCTATATAATTTTTAGATATATATAGCTTATAGACCTTTTGTTTGTGTATTTGTTTGTTTGGAGGCCACACCTGGTGATGCTCAGAGATTACTTCTGCATATGCGCTCAGAAATCGCTCCTGGTTTGGGGGACAATATGGAACTCTAGGGGATCAAACAGTGATCCTTCCTAGATTAGCTTGTGTAAGGCAAATGACTCTTGCACCACTGCTCCAGCCCTGCTAATAGACCTTTCAATGACCATTGTTTATTTATGCTGAATTCTATAGGATATTTTAACCTAGGAGAACATAACTGTCTCCCTCTTTTCTGACTTCCATACTGCTCTGACATCACAAATTTGTTATTTCTTAAACAATGTATAATTTCACAAAGATCATGAATTAAGACACAAAGTTTACTAAATAAATGTCTCGTCTTGCATTTTCACATTTTTTCAGTAAGAAAAATTGGAATATTAAATTCACCTGTCACTGAAAGTCTTACGTTATTTCAACACAATTGCTTCACATTTTATAAAGCATAACTCCATATTATCATGACTATAATTTCAAGTTTTATACAATACCAGGTTAATTTTTTTGCTATAAAAGGCAACTAAATTCTTCTCAGATTAGAAGACTTCAGTACTTGCTCAAAAGTGTCTCAATTAGATCATCTATTGTTATTTTACTTATTTTCTTTCCTTTTCCTTTTCTTTTTTCAGTTTTTGGGCCATGTCAATGGTACTAGGAAACTAATTTATTTTTGTTCTGTACTTTCAGGTTACTAGGGATTAAATATAGGCCTTGTGTTTGTGTATATATATACATATTATATATACATATACATACAGTGTGTGTATGTTTATATACATATATATGTGCATCTGTGTATATATGGATATATAAAGGTATATAAAGTTATCTTTCCAGCCTTTCATACACTATGATATTTTTCTGACTAAACATGCTTATCTTAAAAAAACTCAAATGTCTATTTTTTTCAAAGTTTACTTGGTTTTTATGGTGATAAAGTGATATGCAAGGTGGCCCTATATTGATAGTGCAAACTACTGTATCTAAAAGGGGAGAAAAAAGAAAATTAAAATGCCTGTCCCCAAGACAGGCAGGAAGAAGGGAAACTTGGAACATTGGTGGAGAGAAGTATGCATGATTACTTTGTAATCACTATGTTTAAATAAAAGGGGGGAAAGCTATATCATATTTTAAAAATTGAATATTTATAATATATAATGTATCATGCAATTTTTTTTTTGGTTTTTGGGTCACACCCACCAGCACTCACGGTTTACTCCTGGCTCTATGCTCAGAAATAGCTCCTGGAAGGCTTGGAGGAACATATCGCTCTGCATCCCACCATCCTTCTGCATGCAAGGCAAATGCCCTACCTCCATGCTATTTCTCTGGCCCTTCTCCTTTAATTTTTATATGAGAGTAAGGAATAGTTGATATACCCACATTTGTACATTTGCTGATTGCAGTAACAGCAAAATTAAGACCATTAATTAGTCCAACAATATAATAGTCCTTAAAAATGACACATATTGGGCTAGATCAATAACACTGTGGCTGGGTGTTTGCCTTGCATGCAACACACCCGGGACAAACCCAGGTTTGTTTCCCGGTATCCCATATTGTCCCCTATGAGGAGTGATTTCTAAGCATGAAGCAGGACCCCTGATCTCTGCTGGGCATGACCCCCCCAAAAAAAAACAAACATAAAAAGACATATTTGATATTCAGTCACCTTTTTTCAAAATATAAGATACAATGCATATTTTGGAAAGTATGCATTATTCTATTGACAAAATTTTAATAGAGCCTGGAGCCTTTCATAGGCATATCAGTGTTTCAGTCATAGGATGAATAATTAAAACTTTTGGAGTTTCAATAGTAGTGCTTTGACTATGACAATGGGATCTAAGGTTAAGTGAATTAAATATTTATGTTTTTTTTTTTTTTTTTTTTTTTTTTTTTTGGTTTTTGGGCCACACCCTGTGACGCTCAGGGGTTACTCCTGGCTATGCACTCAGAAGTTGCTCCTGGCTTCTTGGGGGACCATATGGGACGCCGGGGGATCGAACCGCGGTCCGTCCTAGGCTAGCGCAGGCAAGGCAGGCACCTTACCTCCAGCGCCACCGCCCGGCCCCATATTTTTATAATAAATTGATTGGGTTTTTTTACTAATGTAAATTTTTAAAAAGTGAATTTAACTGTAGTTTTCATGGGTGTTGAATGCATGTTACAAAAAGCGTTAAGGAATATTTAGCAGGTGAAATGTGGTCTAATTGTTTATAAACAGACACCAATCTCATGAAGAAGAACAATTTTCTGGAAGACATGCAATGGTAATACAATTTATATTCATAATAATTTCCCATTTTTTACACATCTTGCAATTTACAGTACCATGAGGAGACACACATTAATCAAGTAAACATAAAGTTGACATTTTATAATAATATACAGTAGCACACATGTACTAAATTCACAATGATTTTACATGTTACCCCCCACTTAGGGGGGCACGCACCAGACATGGCTTTTTGCCCTCCTCCCAAAGAATTATTTGGGGCAGTGCCTTCCTCCCAAAGAATTATTTGCCAAAAGGCCCGCTTACCTAAGTCAATCATTTGACACTTTGCGTGGATAATTGGCGATAATTCCAACATGGTTGTAACATTACATTTTCTTTTTATTTGGACACTGTATAAATCTAACCTCAGCTTTCCTACAGACAAAGAAATGTCAGTACCAAAAACCCACCAAAAGTTTCCTGCTGGCTAGTTCGTATAACCTGGCGCCAGCAGCTTGTTTTTCCGAGTCTAGCTCTATGATGGTAAACAATTATTGCCGTCCCCCCTAAAATCTATTTTCCGGCTACTACATAAACATCATAAATATCTCTGTCTCTCTCCTCCTGGTTTTTTGAAAAACCTGCTTTTTGCTAAACCAAAAAATCTCTAGCTCTGATTTCACTGCCCCCCCCCCCAACTGGACTTTTCCTCACCTGAAGAATGGTCTTTTCATACGTAAATTTAAGGCCTGCTTCCCCATTGTACTGCTCTCCTACTCTTTGTTTTCCCTGACAACACCTTGCATACCAGAGTTTGTGCTTATAAATGTCATCAGCTGAAAAGTAAATTTGTCTCTCCTCCCTTGGACGAGGTTCCCCATACAATGCATTTTGTGTGGTCTCATTTATTTCATTTTCATATTTCATATTCGTCCACTCATGCTCCCGTTTCTCTCCCTGTGAAAGGTTCCAGGACCCCACAAAAATTCTGCTTAGCAACACAACACGTCTGCAGCATTTACCCATACAAATACATATGTATACACACAGATAAATAGATAGATGATAAAAACTCTGAAGGAAAAACAGACACAACTGTTGAATGAGCTTGTGAATGCACATTTTTTATTTTATATTTCAGGTTATTTCAGCTTCCACTTTTTTGTTGTTTTCATAAATAGTAAGATGGTATCAATAAATAAGCAATTTTATACTATATTAAGAGATACACATGAAAATTAGAAAATAAATTAAAGATGTCAATACAGGGGCTGGAGCTGGGGCACAGCAGTAGTGTGTTTGCCTTGCATGCAGCTGACGTAGGACAGATGGACTGTGGTTCCATACCCTGGCATCCCAAATGGTCCCCCAATCCAGGAGCACATATCCTGAGCACATAGCCAGGAGTAACCCCTGAGCATCACGGAGTGGCCCAAAAACCAAAAATTAAAACAAAAGAAAAAAAATGATGTGAATACAGACCTAAATACCAGTTAGAGTTCTGAGATATATTAGTTACATATTCTAAAAGCCAATTTCTTTATTTTGCTTATTATAGTTTATTTCCTTTCCTCTTCTTTTTCTAATTAGTAAACTATGTGGATTGAAGCTCTTTGTTTTTGCTTTTCGGGTAAGACCCAGCAGTGCACAAGGCTTAATCCTACATGTTTGGAATATATGCTGGGCTTTTCAGGATTTATTATTGGTTTTGTCCTTAGGGATCACTCTTCTTCATAAGTAACTACATGGTTTGCCAGGGATCAAACCCATGTACCTTACATTGAACTCAAATGATCTGCCCACTATTCTAACTCTGAAAGCCCAGAAACTTATTTTATTTTATTATTACTTTTTTGAAAAGAAACTTATTTTAAAGCAAAATTTGACAAGACAGTTACAGTCTGAATTATCATTACAAGTGTTTGACTCACAGTAATCTGCCAAGGAGCACTTTTTTTTATAGGTGACAATTTACTCAGAAGCCAAGTTTTCATTGAAGAATACATAATAAAAACAGACCTATATTTGACTTACAATCTCAATTTCATTTTTAAGAAAAAAATATAAACTATTTTTAGTATTTTAATAAAAGTAAATTTACTATACATTTATTTAACTTTTCATATACAGAAATATTTAACAATGTTCAGGAAAAAGACTAAATCATAATGAAGTGCCAATTATTTAATTGTATTCAGAATATAAAATTCACTGTGATATATAAAATATCTCATTAGCCTTAAAGGTGAACTGCTTCCATATACATGCACAGTAAAGAGAGCATCATTAATACTGCTGAATATGTAACTGCTTTCTTAATTAACAATTGTAAGAATTCATCTAACTTAATGTTTTTCTTAATTTGGGTACTATTGTCTGAGCCTTTTTATAATTGAGAATTGGTGTGGATTACTATCTACTTTAATTATAAATTAAACATATATATGTAGCTGTGAAGTTTTATTTCAGGCAGGTAAAATGAGCTAAAGTAGGGATGCACAGTTCTCGAAGACACCAATAGTCTCCATTTTATATAAATAGATTTAGGTAACTGTCATGAAAAAGGAAGAAATATGGGTCTCTCAACAAACCATCACTGACAAGACTCTATAATCACCAGAGTTTTAGCCTACAAAAATTTGCCCTATAGCTAATGCTCTGCATGGGTAGAAAGCTTGAAAGGATGGATATCCACCTCAATTCACAGGAAGATTTCACCAGTCACTACCAGCCATACAATTATCAGCAACAGACATTGTGGCTAATAATGAGAGTACATCTAATCAAGACAAGCAGAAAAAGATTTTGATCATAAGAGAAAAAAACCAACTCCTTTACACTAGTTGTGCATAACCAGAGATTACAGTACTGAGAGAAGGGAACACCCAATCCATTAATATCTCTATTCTCTCATTTCAAAGTCCTGAAAACAGAACAGATCTTCAAACCAAAACCATAGAACTTCCTGGTGAAAACAAATAAAAAGTCAAAATCACAAAGGCTAACTAAATTCAGTAACTGAAGGAGGGAAAATATAAACTTGAACATTGTAGACATTGGGGAGTTTATCCAACAATAAATTTAATAAAACTATGATAAAGAAAATCAATGGATTTATTAAATATATTACATAGGGCATAAAATAAAGCTTTAAAAATAATAAGAAATTGGAGAAACAGAGGGAATTCTTCACCAAAGAGATTGAAGTTACAAAATAAAACCCAAACGGTGATATTCTCAATGAAAGACACAGTGCATGAAATAAAAACCTCTAAAAAAAGCACAACAAATAGGCTCAATATTGCAGAAGAGAGAACAAGCAAAAATGAGTATCAAATCTCAGTTATAACTAAAATGGGCAAGGAGAAATAGGGTAAACCCCTGGAGAAGAATTGAACACTATTACAGGAGGAAACATAAGAACAATGGTTATATCTGAAGGTAAAGAGCAAGAAAACGAAATAGAGTTCAGAGTAAAAATAAAAAGTGCTGAAATCAAATAAGAAAGAAGATATCATTATCAAAAGATCAAAATAATGCAGAAATAAATGTTATATCATATGAAATTAAACAAAGAGTTTTTAAGAGAAAAAAAAACAATACAAGTCCATATCAACAACTCAGAAAAAAAAACTTGTTTATGGTTTGGGCCATAACTGGCTATGTTCAGAGCTTAATCTTCTCTATTTTGATTGATCAGCCCTTGCAGTCTCAAGGGAATAAGGGATCTAGGGAACCAACCTGAATCTGCCACATAAATAAAAAAAAAATAAGTCTTATTCACTCTATCTCTCAGGCGTTTAGGAAAAATTTAAATTATTTAATTTAACCAATGGAAGGTTATAAAATTATAAAGAAGGGGAAGTAATAAAATTTAGAGATTCGGCTGAAGAAGAGTTTTTGGCAGCAAAGGTTGCACACTTTGCATGGAAAATATTGGAGTTTGACAATCCTGTTATCACATGGTCTTTTGAGAACAACTCAATACAGCTTTAGATGCCCTAAGCACTCTGGAAAGTCAGCACTGGACCCTAGCCCTCCAGACCCAAGTAGACTTGAATCCTCATGCTCTCACATTGAATTCCCTACTGAGCTAGCTGAATATTTTTAGTGGTGGTCCCCATCTCCCTGAGCCTTGCTTTGGAGGATGTTTTCCATCTCTGCCTCATCAATATTGTATAATAAAAATAAAATGGAGCTATCAACTCAGAGAGATAATACAGGGCATAAGGTCTTTCTTGCTCTTGAATGATCCTGGTTTGGTACCTCACACCATATATAGTCTCAGGTACACAATCAGAAAAATCTTTGGGAGCCGAACAAGGAGTAAGTTTAGAGCATTGCCGTGTAACTCGAGAAACAATGGGAGTAAATTGAAGAAGAATAAGTCAAGGAGAACAACTTCAGAAGCTAATCTTTCAGATGTGTTAACATTGAACTTTCAACCTCCAGATATATGAAGACACTTGTCCATCATGCAGATGGGTTAGTTGACATAAAAAAAAAAAGATTCAGCTTTACTTTTCAGGGACATGTAAATCAAGGCTATAATGAGCCTTCACTTAACACCATTGTTAATGAAAATGGCCTGCATCTGTACTTAAGAAAAACTAATTTTAGTAAGAATATGTCAACAAGTAAGTCTGACACACTGTTGGTTGAAATATAAACTGCTTGTGTCTCTAAATAAATTGTTACAATACTCCCTTATTAATTCAAATTCTGGGGCCAGTAAAATAACTCCAGTGGTAAGGCACATGATGAACAAGTACAAAGCACTACATTTGATACTGAAAACACCTGGCAAGGAGTTTACTGGGTATATACCTGGTTTCTCCCAACACTGTGCCTCTAAATACCTCCTGCCTAATAACTGCCAGTTTTGCTGGGCCAAGCTCATCTAGAACTGTCCTCCCTTACCTTCCTTTATGTAGATCTGCTGAGTATGGTTATATTATAAAAAAAAAAATAGAACACCCTAAAAATGGAGATTCCGTCTGTTAGCAGAGGAGAAATTCAGAGTTTGGAATTCTGATGCACAAGGAAATTTTGAAACATTGCTGCATATACTGAAGAATGGCAGAAGCCTTCACTAGTTGTAAATGGATGAGAAGGACAGTTGGTTAGCAATTGTGGCCTAATCCATTACAATCAGGAGAAAGTGCATTTAGTTTCAAAAATCAAAATGATTTGAGAAGCAGATTTTTCTCAGTCCCTTCTAACAACAGCCTCATTAGGTGAACTCTTTGATCAAGTGTAGTATACATTTAATCCAACTTGAACTACTGGTTTTCAGTGAACAGATAATAGGTAGGCATTGTAGGCTTGCAGAGATAGAACAGTGGATATAGTACTTACTTTGCATTGGGAGTACTTGATTTTGGTCTCCCTGATCTAACCAGACATGGTCTCTGCGCATATATCCTGGAATAAGCCCTGAGCACTGCTGAATATGTCACTGACACACACACACACACACACACACACACACACACACACACACACACACACGGCATTGTTTAATATGGCATGCTTATAATATTTTGTCAGAAGTGATAGAAAACTGAATTACAATAATCAAATGACATGTAATCATTCTGTCTTGCATTTCTTCAAACCAAAATTATTTTTGTAAGAGTTTGAGATTATTATGATGAAAATGCTAATTTATCATATATATTTTATATTAAAATTACTTTTTTCTTGTATATTTAATTAGAGGTATTGGAAGTATGCGCTTTCTGTTTTGCTGTTGTGAGAGAAAAACTTGTGACAAGTGATAATCCACACTTATTTTATCCTTAAAACTTTCTTCTGAAAGCAATTAAAAAAGAAAAAGGTCAGAGAGATAGAATAGAGGTTTAAGAACTTCTTTCCTTCTATATTACTAACCCCAGAGATTTTACATAGTCCCTGTGCACTAACAGGAGTTATTCCTGAACAAAAAGACAAAAATAATTCCTGGGTACTGTAGGTTATATCCCTTTGGGCCCCCTACCCCAAAATGAAAGGGTATAGAAAAAACTTACTGACTGGTGGAAATCTAAGAATCATTTTTTTTTAAATTGGTGAGTTCCTACTCATTCAGTTTTACCCTTTTTCTCATATTAACTTAATTTGAGCAACTTCTCACATCATGAAAATCCACAAAGCTGATATTAAAATATTTTAATAAAAAACAAAATTTCAAGTGAAAGTCAGTTACACTTTCTAAACCTGAATAGGATCTGCAACAATTAGTAGAACTTTTATCACTTATGTGTGACTGAAAATTTCACAGGCTACAAATTCCATGGTCTTAGTAAGGCTTTAATTTATGCTTTCAGGGAAGGATAATGAAGATGTGAGAGAAGGGAAGATAAAGAAAGGCATTGCCATTTAAATAGGTTTTAGAACACAACATCTTTTAGTGCTTCATTTAGCAAAATATGTCATTTTAGAAGCACTCCTGAATGAAAGTCAAATGTAAATTTTATACACTGACTATAAAGAATAAAACGTCCTCCGGGAAAAAATGTGCTCACCCATGAAAGGTAAAAATCCTTCATCCCCAAACCCAAATGCTAGATTAGTTGTGGGTAAATGATGGATCAAATCATTTCTGGGAAGCCTCCTTGCTTGGCCTTCAGCTTTGTCCCTCAAGAGCCTAAAAGAGCAGTTGTTTACAATATTTCATTCCATTAGCCAAAAGAGATTGTCCTAGGATTGTGACAGAGTTCATGTTTTATTGTATGCTCTTCACTTTACATCGTTCAAAATTTTTATTCTAACATTCACAGATCATGTTGATGAATATGTTTTATTTTTATTCTAATTCTGTAAAATCTTATTTCAATAAACAAATAAACAACAATAACACCAAAAACACCCCAAGTATTTCTTAAGTGAAACTTTTTTTTTTCTTTTGAAAGCTGTTCTTAATCTACCTGTGTGGATTGTAGAGTTCTCAGTTTGATCACCTAAACCTCCAATCGAATGAGCTTAAAAAGGTGGAGGTCAACTTTTGGAGAACTGTTAGCACCTTGTGGAGCAAAATAAAATGTGTCACTTCTCGTTTCTTCCTCACTCTACCTTGGAATAATCCCATGATAGACAGCATAGACAGGCCCGAGCTTTGGCGTAGCAGTAAGGAGTTTGCCTTGCACGCCACTGATTTAGGATGGACCATGGTTCAATCCCCCAAGGTCCCATATGGTACCCCAAACCAGGAGCGATTTCTGAGCTCATAGCCAAGAGTAACCCCTGAGTGTCACCAGGTGTGGCCCCAAAACAAAAAACAAATAAAACTGCCAAACAAACAAAAAGTAGTTCACAAATGTCCTCATAGCTAAAGAAATGATCAAATAAAAAAACATAAAATAATAAGGGAAATAGCCTGTTCATGCACAGGCTTATTTAGGACATCTTTTAAAATCTATTTCTCATCCATTCTCCTCTCTCCCTTGACTAGAAGAACCACAGATTTTTCCTTTCCTCTTTCTCCTGTTCTCCACGACCTTCCTCCTTATCTTCTTTTTCTTATAGAAAAAGTTGAAATTACAAATTTCCCTATAAGCAATATGATCAGTTCCTTTAATGGAAATATCAGCCAAAACTGAGTTGACTTTCAGTAAAAAATAATACTTTTTTCAGATAAACAGCTATTTCGTTGACACTAAAATATTTACTCATTTCTTTCTGCTTCTTTATTTCTTTTTGTTTGAAAGGACGCTAAAGGCTGAAAAAGGTAGAATAGCAAAATTATGGCTAAAAAAATCTAACACTTTCATGCTAAGGAGAACAGAAAGAAAAGGCTTAGGAAGACTGACATCATTCTGAAGCTATTCTAGCAATTCTAAAATATTTACTTTTTTAAAGCTTATGTGAGAAAAAATAATAAGCCCATTTAGGTTAAGTTACTCTTTATATTGCAAGTGGTCATATGCAATCCCAACTGATAATGGAGTCTATGTAAACAAATTGAAGAAGACAGGTTTTAGAGAATGTACTGGATTCTCTAAGTCTGTCTCATAACTGGTGATAAAACTAATAATTCTTTACCGCCTACCTATTCCACTTTGGGTGAATAATGACCATCTTTGAGGCAGCAGAGTCAGGATGCTGACATACCTTTGTAACCATGTAACAAATAAAGCCTCCAACTTTATATTAAAACTCAGAAATCAGTTTCATGAATTTTCACCTAATCAGGCCCATGACTTTGTTCTTATTTTTACACATTTGAGAGATATCCAGTGATAGTTAAGTATTACTCCTAGTTATGTGTTCAGGAATTGCTTCTGATAGTCCTCAAGGGATAATGAATATTATTGGGGATTGATCCCAGGTCAATCAATCACAAAGCAAACAACACTTTATTATCTCTTTGCAGTTTAAGTTTATTTTTAATAGAATATAAATTGAGGATTTCGTTTTTATTTTCTAGGTGTTAGAAACAAAAATAAAAGAATACTATGCAATAGAGAAAATAGGCAACAAGAAGTATTTTGCCTGGTCCTTTATATGATATGTTTGGGAAACTTATATATATAATTATTAATAGCACAACATTTAAGGTGTCATATATGATCTTCAGGTATGACCAAACTTATTTTCCTTTGTTGGCCAATAAATTATTATACCCAGAACATGACTTTACTTGAAGGATTTTCAAGAAAACTTTCTGAATTGTGTTTGCAGTGCTATAGGAAAAAAAAGAGAGAAAGAAATAGTAATTTTCCCAACTTAAAAAGAAAGATTCTAGTTTTAAGGGTTTAACATCCACATCCCAAGGAGGGCAATGTATTAGCTATACTGACTTGGAAAATAAACAGTTAGCATTTAATAGAAAATTCTAGAAGAAATAATACCTCAGAAAATAAATGCTTTTCAGGAAAATGTCCCTGTCATGGATGATGGATTCCAAAATATCATCCCATAAATGATCATTTTCACTACTTAGTTTAATTCTCCTTACATATAACAGTATACGAAGAATACTGGTTTTGAAATCAGAGAAGAGAAATATAGTGATTTTCCTGATTTTCTATTCTCCTTGCCGCATATGGCCTCAAGTTGTTTAGCATTTTAGCACTTGAAAACTATTCCAAATAATGTGGAGAAGTAAACACGTTCATGTATAATATCAGGCTAAGAAACAAGTTTCCCATTCAATACAAGAATATGATTATTAAGTTTGTCCTCTTTCTTTACTTTAGAAAATGAATCTCAAAATGCAATCAGTTGTTAGTGTATCATTTATATACATCATATATAAAATTGATTTTAGCTCTTTTAATTTGCAGATGTAAATAAATATGGCAATGGGAGCACATTACCCTCTAAGAACAATGAATATCTAAATTATACTTAATTCTCAAGGACTTTTCTTTTTGGAATATTTTTCTTCTAAAGAATGTTAGTATCAGCATTTCACAGGAAAGCTTTTCTTTTACTCAACATTTTTTTTTCCATTAGAGTTTTATCATTGCAGAGCTTTCACAATGTCACAATAAATTGTGTTCTATATTGGTCTTATCATGTCACATGCTAAATAGATTTACAAAAAATAAGTACATTGTATTAGCTGCTATCTAACATTTTATTGATATGATTTGTCTTAAAATCAATAATGATCAAAAACACTTATGTTCATATACTGTGCTCACTTATTCTTCTGAAGAAACCCTCTTCTTGGTTTTCTGCTACTTATATTCCATATAATGCATACTTTCATGACATTATAAGAATAAGTAATTATTATATGTTGATACATGATGACTGCCTGTGAATGCCATAAAAACACACTGGAAACCACCGGGATTTTAATACTTGATAATTGTGAACATCTCCATTAAAAGATTTATATTTGTAAATGTCTAATATGCTTTCAGAGTACTTTATCTCTGTGCTGACCAGATTTCAGTTGTTACTGGGAGAAAACATTTATCTGAAACAGGCTAATTAAATGTAGATACATATATAGTGCAGTTGAATACATAAGTACAAAATAGATATCTAGACACATTGTTTTGAATAATATTAATATTGGCATTTTCTTTAATGATAATCAATAATTCTCATAGTTAGGAAGATGAAAAGTTAACAATACAAACATTTAAAACCTGAATTAGGGAGGCCGGAGTGATAGCACAGCGGTAAGGCATTGCCTTGCAAGCGGTCAACACAGGACAGACTCAGATGCAAATCCCGAAATCCTATATGGTCCCCCGAGCCTTTCAGGAGCCACTTCTGAGCACAGAGCCAGGAGTAACTTCTGAGCACCACTGGGTGTGATCCAAAAACAAAAAAGTAAAAAATTAAATAAAAAAATAAAACCTAAATTAGGGGCCAGATTACAGCAGTTGGAAGTTTGCTTTGCATGCCACCAACCCAGGACAGAACAGGGTTTGATCCCCCGCATTCCATATGGTCCCTTCTAGCCTGCCAGAAGCTATTTCTGAGTAGTGCCAGGTGTAGGCCGACCATCCAAATATTTTTTAATTAGTTAGGCCACAGAAATAATATAACAGTAGGGTGTTTTTCTTTACACAAGGTCAACCTAGTTGTTAGATCCATGAACTACATGTGGTCCCCAGAGCCCAGCCAGCCATGAGCTATTTTTGAACACGGAACCAGTTATATTCCTTGATAATTCAGCTAGGTGTGGCCAAAAATTAAATAGTAATATTGAATTCATAAATTATATTAGCAAGAATGGAATTTAATCACTTACAACCAAGAATTTTGAGTAAGTAAAAACAATTTTTAGAACTGAACATGCAAATGCCATAGATATAGTACTGGGATTAATATGCATCTCTTGTATATGGCTGATTTGATATCAGGGCTCAAGTATAGAAAGGTGCAACCCTGAGGCCTACAATAAACACCAAGTATATGACTCTTCAGGCTCCTAATCACTGCTCTACTGGCCTGGGTAATCCTCAGCTCTGCATGGTATTTGCATTGAACTATAGCCCAAATATTCATGAAACGCTTTGCCAGGAGGGACATCTGAACTTCCAGAGCAATATTTGAAAGTCCCCTACAATGAAACCAAACCAAACTCAAACCAATGGGATAAAAAAATAATTGTTTATTCTTAATTAACGTAGGTTTAGCATATGAATATTCAGTATACTATTACCTTAATCATTGTAAATTAAAGGGTTTATCTCCCTACCTAACCTCCCTCTACACCCCTCACACAAAAACACACATGCACGCATACACACAAACACATAGAGAATGATCTCTAGGTACTGGTTGAGTGGTTCTATAAAACATTTGATAACATTTTGTTGTGTTCATTACATATTCAGGCCAAATTCTCTGTGACTAAGGTAAAGATGTTCGCTGAAAACTACAGTTCTAATTCAATGGATTACCTCATTCATAAACAGATATGGTCATCAAACAGAAAACAAGATGTTTCTCATAATGTGAGCATTTAATGGACAGTTTCTTTCTTCTCTTTACTTCAGTTAGGAGCACACAAGTCCATGTTCCTCCTCTATCCCATGTATTCTGTGCATTTTAATTCTTCTATCAAACTTCATCCTTAGCACTCAAGTGACATAACCCCCCTATTCTTCACCTGAATAAAGGAAACTCGGGTCTACAGTATTTTATGTATTGTATATCCTTTATGTTTTGTTTATACATGCATCCTGTATATATTTATTGCAATACTCTCTGACATTTTTCTTTTAAGAAAGGTCTTGCACCATAATGATTTTACATAGCTGTCTCAAATCTCTTTTATATTTCCCATCAGCAATTTGGTAAGAGTCTCAAAGAATAAATATCCACTACCAAAAATCAAATTTTAACGTTTTGATTATGCCATAGAAACTCTTTCTTGCAGCCAATAACACTTAAATATGAACTAGCTAAAATCTGTGCTGATAATTTGCCAAGAAAGTTTCCCATTTAATTTTCATATTTTATACTTTAAAACAAGTAACACAATAATAAATACAATATAATTTTAGAATATTTTATCACCAATTTTCTCATATAACTTAAAGCTGATTCCTTCTCTCTATCAATACTGGACAACCATTAATCTACTGTTTATAAGTAGCCCACTTCTGATATTTCATAGAAGTTAAACAATATACTTTTGATCTTTTGTGACTGATAACCTATAACTAGTTTTTTCTTAAAACAAAAAAACTTATTTACATGTTTTTTTTTGTTATCTATTTTTCTCTTACTGTACCCAAACTGTCTATGCTGTAGTATAATAAAGGTCTTTAGTGTTAATTTTATAAAAAGTTGAAGTTCAGTAAATAATTATACAACTTCCTCCAATGGGGGAAAAAAAAACAAAAAACAAAAAACATCTAAAGACAGCCAAGAAGAGAAGCAAATGTGCAAGTATCCACATGTTGAGAAACTTTCAATACTCTAGGAAAGATAAGTATATATTGCTTTTGCTTTCTAACAAAATGTATATATAAATGTATTTTATTTTTCTGAAAATTTTCTAAATAAATAGGAAACTTGGACAGCAATTTTTGATAGCATATAAAAACAAAAACAATTTTTTCTTCAATCCCCAAGGACTATCTATAAACTTGGGAGACAATATTGATAAACTGGTGTATTTTGTAGTATGAGAAATATAGACCAATGTTAGAGATGCTAGAAATAGATATATCCAACCTTAGGGGAAAGTCCATTCTATTCATAATTGCAGGTATTTTTTAAATCTATCAAAATTATTTGTGGTTATGACAATTCTTAAAATAAGTTTGGTAATTTATTTTATGAGTCAAAACCAGTGAAAGCAAAATTTGATACAGTTCTATTCAAGATTCATATGTAGTATGTGAATATGATGATATGCACACAAAATTGTTAAGTATTTAGATGGATAAATGCCACTTTCATCTGTGATATTCAAAAATCATGGTCATGCATTTAACAATTGAAATAATAAGGCACTAAATCTTGACTTCTGCACTAATCCATACTTTCCTCTGTTTCAAAATATGTGAGAAAAACTATTGGAGGTTACTTTATTTCCTTTTAGTGTCATATTTAATTTTTTCTTTTCTTTAAACCATGCTTTTCCTAGTCATAAGTCAAGCATACTGAAATAATTAACCTGGTAATTTCTTCCCCTCATAGGTTCATCCACACTACAAAACTACATTTTAAACTCTTATATAATTTTGTTTGTTTTATTTACTTCTTAAAGAAAACTCAAAGAAAATATTTCAAGATTCTATGGTTATTTGGAAAAAAAAACACAAAATCAACTAAGCAGTCACCCATGAAAGACACTGACATTTAGTTTCAAATGAGGAAATTCTAAATAACATGAGAACCTTTCTACTCACAGATATCTAAAGACTCGTCTGAATCATCAGGGCAGTCAGGGTCCCCATCACACAGCCAGCTCTGGGAGATACAAGTCACATGATCGTGGCAAAGAAATTCACCAGGATCACACAACTGCTGATCTGAAAATGAAAATGTTTCAAAATAAAATATGAATGATCTGTGCATGAAAATACAAGCAGTACAAAGATGAAATGTGAGAAAGTCCTACATAAATGCACATGAAAGTGAACTATTCTGTTCTGCAGCAAAAACAATAATTTTTCTTAATTTTAGTCATTTAGCTCAAATGCACAATTTTGACACACTTCACTTTGACATGACCTCACTCATTCTGTTTTGAAATAGTAAACAATTTATTGGCTTTAGACCTAGTGTTTTGTTTTTAATCACAATTTATATAAATACTGCAGCAAGAGGGGTTTTTGAACATTTGGATCAAATTCAGAATTTCCTGGGGATATATACTTTAGACACCTTTGTTCAGAAAATATGAAAAATAAGCTACAAAAGTTAAATGTTGTGCTTAAACTTAACTATGACATAAATCAACTTAACCATAACATTTTCTGTTTGTGTTTGTGTGTGTGCAAGCATATGTGTTGCGTTTGAGCCATCTCCAGCAGTATTCAGGGATCACTCCTGGTTCTGCATTCATGGATCATTTCTAGTAGTGCTCAGGGGAACATATGGGAAACTAGGAATATAATTCAGAACAACTCTGTGTAAGGCAGCAGCGTCTTGCTTGTTTATACTATTGTTGCATCCTTTAGTAATTAATTTTTATCCATTATTTCTGATAGTATATGTTTATGTTTCAATGAACTTGTTAATGAATCAGTTCTTGCAACAAATAACTTCAAAGCAGTCAGCACTGCATACACACATCACTTAAACTTTTGTTCTATTTAATATAGATTTATTCATGATAAATTAATGAATAAATTTTAAATTATGTATGTAATAAGGTTAAAATCATGAAGTCCATAATATCAAACCTAGCAGGGGCCGGAGGAGTGGCACAAGCTGTAGGACATTTGCCTTGGATGCGGCTGACGTAGGACGAACTGCAGTTCGATCACCCAGCATTCCATAAGGTCCCCAATCTAGGACCGATATCTGACTGTATAGCCAGGAGTAATCTCTGAAGGTCACAGGGTGTGGCCCAAAAAGAAAAAAAAATTAGACCTAGCAGAATACAAAGTTATAGTGTATATCGAATTTTCCACTTAAGGCTTTGATAAGTATGATCATTTGTTAGACTACTACAATTTTCTAAAATTAACCTCAAGTGTATTAGGCTAAAGTAAAATGGAGATACTACTTCAAATAATGCAATTTAAGAATGAATAATTGAGATTAAATGATGAAAAGTATATAATATTCCCAAAAATTATCTCAAAATTGTTTTTTTAATATTTTAGTATGATATATGGATAAAGATAGTGCCTACAAATTAAAGCATTTGAAAAACCTTTTTGAATCTCAGGTATCAGATTCCTTCCCCTTCCTCATTATATACTGCTGAGTGTGTTACTATAAGAATAACATGATAGGATATCTGTGTAGAAAAAATTTATAGTTTTATGTGTATGAAATTATCTACATGTCCACTTACCTTGTCATGGATAAAGAGGAATATAATAGTGTAAATAATAGTGAGAATAATTTTAATTTTACTATGCTTTTTTAAGTCAAATAGCATTAGGATTATTTATTAAACTAATACTACTGAATATCTAGAATGTTTTGAGCATTGGGTTACAGGAAAGGAACTAAAATTATATCACCATAGAAAGATAAAGACACAAAATAAATTAGTCATGTGCACTGCTCAATTAAATATAAATCCTCTGAGGGGATTTATAGATTCAATTCAATGCAGTACTCATTAGTATACCCATGATGTTTTCCAAAGAATTAGATAAAAACCTCTTAAAATTCATATGAATAATGATCCTCCACCTCCATATTGCCAAATTAATACTAGTGGTAAAATGCAATTTAAGGCATTATTTTACCTACATGAAAACAATTATGTTATAATGATTTTACAAAGTATGATAACAGAATTAGGGTAGCACCTCAGACAATAGAATGGAATTGAGTATCCATAAACAGATACCCAGATATATAGGTAGTTAATATTTGATAAAGGAACAAAAAGCATAAAAGAAGGAAGGTTAACCTTTTCAACAAGGGTGTCACAATTGTAAAATATACAAACATTCAGTCTTTAAGACTGAAGCTATATGGACATAGCTTGAGAAATAGACATACACAAAATAGAGTGAGTAAGTAGATAAAAAAGAAATGAGATGAGAAAGGAGAGAGATACCTAGAGAGAGCTTATGGAAAAATAAATGGACTAAAGTCATGAGTGATTTCATCTATGGGATATAAGGAGTCACAAGTTGATTGAGTAACCAGAGAAAGGATTGGAATTGGAACATTTTCCCAACCATGAAAACTCATGGTCTGTAATAAATAATTTAATCACAATAGGAGTGCCTTGTGCAGAAGATAGAACAAAATAAATGGATAAATTATTAAAATTGAAGAAAATTACGGCATACTGACATGAATGATTATCTTTAAATTGCCAGACAGTATTGAAGTAATAGTGCAAATTGAAAATATCTGTGAATAATTAACAATTTAAGATATTTAATTTACAGTAGATTGTATTTTGTGTGTGAGTGCTGAATTCCAAATATTAACCTAAATTGAAAAACACTAAATAATAATTATTTGGAATAAACCCAGAAAAATAATCTCTTGAAAAAATATGCAAACCCCTTTCCTCAATATTTATTCAAACTATATGGACACAAATTCAGCAAGATTTTAATGATAAATGGTTTCCCCCCTGAGATAAAATGTACTTAAGAGGAATTATCTAATTAGCCTATATTATCAGCTAAGAAAACTGAAACCTTTAAAGTTAATTGCATTGGGGGTCAGAGGCATAGTACAGCAGGCTGATTGACTGCATTATACTAGGCTGACCAGAGTTCAATTCCAAATATCCCAAATATTTTCCAGGCATTATCTCTGACATCAAAGTCAAGGAAGGAAGGGAGGGAGGGAGGGAGGGAGGGAGGGAGGGAGGGAGGGAGGGAGGGAGGGAGGGAGGGAGGGAGGGAGGGAGGGAAGGAGGGAGGGAGGGAGGGGGAGGGAAGGGGGAGGGAAGGAGAAACAGAAGGAGGGAGGGAAAGAGGGAGGGAGAGAGAAGAAGGGAGAAAAGGAGGGAGGAGGGAGGGAAAGAGAGGGAGGGAGGAAGGGAAGGAGGGAGGGAAGGAGGGAAAGAGGGAGGGAGAGAAAGAGGGAAGGATATAAAGAAGGAGGGAGAAAGGTATAGAGGAAAAGAGGGAGAGCGGGATAGAGGGAGGGATAGAGGGAGGGAAGAAGGGAGAAAAGGAGGGAGGGAGAAAGAGAGGGAGGGAAAGATGGAAGGAGGAAGGGAGGGAGGGAGGAAAGGAGGGAGAAAGAGAAGAATAAGTAGAAAAGGAGGAAGGATTGGAGGGAAAGAGGGAGAGAAAGATGAGGGAAAATAGTTTCGTAACTTTGGTGACACACACAAACATATATATATATGTATATGTATGTGTGTGTATATATATATATATATATATATATATATATATATATATATATATTTTTTTTTTTTTACATCCTTACAAAAGAGAATTGAAGTATAGTCAGATACATGGGTATGGACTTATAGTACAGTCACTAGTTTGCTTGTCTTGCACATGGCCTAATATCCCAAATGGTCCCCTGTGTACCACCATGAATAAATCTTCAGTGCAGACCATTAGTAATCTTTGAGTATTGCAGAGTATGAGCCAAACCCAAATAAATAAATAGAAAGAAAGAAATAATACTCAGATTAACTCACTTATAAGTTTTCAACCATTTATCCAATTTCGAGATAAATTTTAATGGTATTAATTATAAAGTACAAATAATTTCAATATTTCTAGGTGAATATTTAAATAAATGTATGAGTATATATGTAAAATAAAGAGCTCCTTAAACTAGAATCTAAATATATATAAATAAACATACATATTAACATAAATATCCTATATAATATATAATTATATGACATATGATTAATTATATAGTATTATATAATATATGTTATATATTATAGTATAGTATATAAATATATTTTTATATAATTATATAAATCTAAATATATTAATATTGTTTTGGGGCCACGCCCATCAGCCTCAGGGGTTACTCCTTGCTCTCTGCTCAGAAATTGCTCTTGGCAGACATGGTGGACTATTTTGAATGCTGGTATTCGAACCATCATTGGTCCTGGGTCGGTTGCTTGCAAGGCAAAAATGCCCTACCATTGTGTACATGTCCAGCCCCTAAATATATTTTTGATGATGCATTTTACATTTATCTTATTTACATGCATTTAAAAATAATCTTATTTAATAATTCCTGATACACTTATGAGAGAGTAAAGCATATCTTATGTTAGATACATTTTTATTATATGGTACACTATATTATAAACTGTAATTAAAGTAAAACCAGAAGCTAATGGGAATGTTTAGGGAATGTTCTTAAAGGGGTTAAAGGAATATCCTTATGTAAGATCAAAGCAAGCACCAGGTCAATCCCTTTATAGTAGAATTTTACCATCAAAAAACATGCAATGACTTGACAACCTGTAATATATACTTTTAGGATCTTTAGTTTTTTTCTATTTTTACACATTAAATATCTAAGTAGATAATTTAGTCCAAAAGTATAACAATATTTAGGTTTTTTTATGTAGATGGTCTTAGATGAAAAACTTGTGCATTAATAGCCAAATAGCTGATAGTTCACAAAACTTGAAATATCTATCCCCCCCTCCCTATCAGAGCAGGAAATAAGGCAGGTTCAAAGACCAAACAAGAGTAGGACCACTAAGTAGTAAGCTAGGCACAGAAGGAACTACTTATTCTGGCAGCCCCAGGGGTGAGGGAGAAGGATATGGGAGGTAGGACGGGAACGGAGATGGAGGGAGGATAATTCGGTGATGGGAATTCCCCTGATTTTATGTTAATATGTACCTAAAATATTATTGTCAATGATATGTAAGCCGCTATGATTAAAATAAAAATTATATTTACAAAAAAAGAACAAAAAAATAGCCACAAAAGTAGATAATTTCATGTTTTTAAAATATCATTATGAACTACTTATTATGAGTTTTTTTAAAAGTAGAATCTATCAAATTAAATATTAACAATGAAAACTTACCAACATTGATGTCTGTTGAATAATTTTGCAGTTTCAAGCTTCTTGAATATTTTAAGAAAATTAATTTATAATAATGTTATGCTATTTCCACTATATTTGACTTGCTGTTTAGGAAAAAATGTTAGTTCACTAACCAATTATTTCTCTATTAAATTTATAAAATGACACTATGGAGGTATTTTAATGAAATAAAAATGTTTAGCATTGTCAGCGAATTACAAATTAAAGGTAAAAGATGGTGACAACTTGCTAAGTAATATACTTGCTAAATAAATCTATACATAAAACCTCCTGGACAAGATACATATTAGAAAAATGGCATGATTTGAGTTCTATAAAGTTAGCTATTGTCAAAGATATTTAGTTTTATCTGTATGTCACTACTGGTGGGAATGCCCTCTAGTTCAACCTTTATGGAGATTCCTCCAAAAACTGGAAATTGAGCTCCCATATGATCCAGCTATACCTCTCCCAGGAATATACCCTAGGAGCATAAAATAATAGAGTAAAATATACAATTGCTAAAAAAATTGCTAAATATATATATATATATATATATATATATATATATATATATTAATTTAAAATTTTATAAAAATCACTTAACATAAAATAGCATGGAAGTTATCAAGTATTTTGATGTATGCTATTTTTTGTTACTTATAACTATTTCACTATTTTTTATCAGATCAGCATTGAACATATATTCTAAATTCTCCAGACTGATATAACTTCCCTAAATAGATAATGTATGTAGTTTTGATATTTAATTTTTGCTTTAAATATGTCCTCTTGTGTCAAAATTTAAGACTATGTCTCAGGTCCAATGATATTTTAAGGTGCTGTAATTTCCCCAAATGGGCCCTGTTTGTCTTTCATCAGTAGTTGCATAACATTACTTAGTCAAACAAAAGCTCCATTTAATTCCCTTATCTATGATCTCTACTGGGTGATGAAACCATCAGAGAAATATGATTCCAGTTAATATTTTATTTTTGCCCCAATAAGTCAACTTTAATGGCAAAAAAAGAAATTTTCTGAAAAGAAGTATACATTATTATTGAATGGAGAAGAAAAAAGGAAAAAAATACAGAGCAATACCAATGTCCTTTTTTATTATCACAATGATAAACAGTTTTATTTAGTTCATCAACAAAATAAAACTAAGTTATCCCATGGCTCATATAAAGTACAACGCATGGCAAAGATTATACTCTATAAAATTAAAATATCCATGAAAACTAAAAATCAAATGAGAGTCTATGTTAATCTCTAGCGTCTCTTAAAGAGTATACTGAAAATTACATTATCACACTAGCCGGTTGTATAATTGTAACTTAGCCAAATATGTTAATAACGGTTTTGTTCTATTTTAAAAGAAACTTTTATTAGAAACATAATCATTTTAGTGTCAGATAAAATGTGCATATCATCTATTTTCTATATTAAATAAAATAGAATATTTTTATTAAGATTTGCAAATTGGTGTTAGAATCAATAGATCAAAGTGAACTAAATTTGTTGTTTGATTTTGTTAGGAATACATATGTCTTAGAAATTGTACCATTGGTTGAAACAAACTTTATTATAGAGTGATAATTAATCGTACCATTTATTATTGTTATTTTTTATTATAAAAATAGGCCTGGTTTTAAATTAGAGGGACATCATTAGTTATGAAATATGCATGTTTAATGGGTTCATGATTCCTAACGAATATTACCATTTTCATGCTGATTCATTATTATATATTAAGAGACTTATTCTAACAACAGACATATGTGCATGCTCAATAACTCAATATGTACACTTATTCTTGTATTTATGTAAAATGTAAAAAGACTAATCAGAATTTTTATAAGAGCCATAAAGTATGTGTACAATAGACATCCAAAGCCATCCAAAAATCTGCACAATTCTCTCAGTCAGAAGTGAGAATATATGTCCATAATATGGAGTCAACAGTACTAATATTAAGAATCTTAAGAGAAAAACTGAACAATCGAAGATATTCTCTGTAGTGATAAATATTGTTTATAAGAAAGAAGAAAAATATGTCAGTAGAAGTTGTAGAGGTATGAGGAAGAAGCTATGAGCCATGAAATACAGGCAGTCTCCAAAACACAGAAAAGGCATGAAAACAGATTTTTGCTTAGGGCCTCCAAAAGAAATCACGATAGAAGACACTAAGTTTCTGAGCCAAGTTAAAACATTCCCTTAAGCAGAATTGAATCTCTGCATTAAGTCTCTGGTTTGCTATATAGGGACACTAGGAAATGGAAGCCCAAGAAAATTAATAAATAACCCACAATAGTTTCAAAATCTAGATATTTTCTTCCTATAGAATTTTGATTAAATAAATAGTAAACTAGTTAACACTATCACTTCTAGATAAAATATAATTGACCCCTTCATGTCAACTAAAAAAATACTTGCAAAAGATGAGATGAAACACACACAATATTATGAAGGGAACCATAATGCTCATATAAGAAGTCCTCAACAAAAAAATACACTAATTTGTGTGTATATGACATTATATTCAGAAAAAATAAAAATATTTTTTATTAGAATATGCAGTTTTAGGGGTCAAAGTGATAGTACAATGGAAAAGGTGTTTTTCCACCCTTGCATGAGACTGACCCAGGTTGGATCATCCTGTATGATCTGTCATCCTATATAGTCCCCAGAGCCTGCCAGGAATGTTAACTGTGAGCAGAGCGAGGAGTAACCCCTGAGCACGGCTGGGTCTGACCACACTGAACAAAAACAGTTTAATACTATATTTTGTGACATTGATTGGCCGTCAAATATAAAATCATACTATGCCTAATTAAGTAATATTTCTTAAAATTGCAAATGACAATTTGTTCTCATATAAAACAACTTATATACAATCAAGAAAATTAAATAAAACTTTAAAAAGTGCATTCTTCTAAGCTTTCTCATTTAGCATTGTTATCATAATGAATAACTGAAAAGTATTGCTGTAAACATTTCAAATCTAGTTTGATGTATTTTTTCAAAGAAAGGGGTATTTTAATTTTGAATACGTTTTTATCATTTAAACATTATACAGTACTTATTTTAGGCAGTGTTCTGAAAAATGATTAATTGGTTTTCATTGACATGTTTAAAAATGCTTATTTAAAAATTATTTAAAAATAATTCAAGAATAAAAACTTTATTCTTCAGCAAGAGAAAGATATTTTTCAATGGAATAAAGCTGGTATACTCAACATATTTGACTCACACTTTTATTATGTTTAGACTAATGCTTTGTTGTTCTGTTCTTTCTAAAAATTCAGTAGAAATGTGATGTTTTCTTATGTCTGCCCTTTCTCAAAAGCCCACTGAAATGAAACTGCAGTTATTTTATATACCACACTGTTCAAGAAGAAAAACATTTTGACAGGGTTCTTTTGTAAATATAGATGGATAATTCTAAATTATTGACATGTGCTTGTAAATTCTATACTTTAAATCCTATATGGTTCACATTCAAACTCTCACTGGGTACAAGTTTTATGTATATATTTTTCTTTTTCTTTATTTACTTGTATTTTTAGGCTTATGAAAAACCTAATGTGAAGCAGATGGACAGGCTTTGGCTCTTTCAGGATGAAGCAATGTCTCTTTCCTTATAAACTGTGCTTTAATCTTGAAAGTTCCCCAAGGACTGTACTTTGACTGATCTTAAGTTGCACTGTTGATTTTGAAATATATGTTTTTCAATGATGAATAGTGTTACCTGCTTAAAATAGTAACTAATTTTTTTATCAATTCACTGTCAATCAAAATAGCTGCTTAAAGTGCATTAATGAATAAAACAATATTGCTACCCACAAGCTACTAAGGGTGGGAAAAGACAGAAATATTTATATAGTTATAAAATATTTACAAGTAGAGGTTAGTTTGAAGTATTCCAATGGTACCAAAATAAGGCGACTCATGCTATGGACAGCTGGGACTGGGGGATGAAGAGATAGTTTCCTACTCAACAGCTCTTTTTCCACTTTTAGAAGATACCACTTCCCACTCCAGAAAAATGAAAGGCCTTATGCTTGCTTTCTCGATTTCTCTGGCAGCCAGGATGAAGGGCTTGGTATTAAATAAAACTTTTATAGTGTCCACTGAAACTCATTTGGGAATCATTTTCCTTTCCTCTAAGAATATATTTGAGATGAGGAATGTTTCTTTATTTCTTTTGGTTCCAAACATTCAATATCTGGAGAAACCAAAGCTCTGCTGAGTACATGTGAAGAAATAAACCTCGGCTTGAAAATCTGTAAATAATAGGAAATTAGCAAGACAATCAAGCACCTAATTTTGTGAGCTTCTCTGAGGTGCCTCTATATTTCACTCTACTAATCTCTTGACATATTACGTTGTGTGAAATATTTCTATCTTAATTATTATGAGTTGAATAATTTTTATCCTCCAAAAAAATAACTGATACAGGTATCAGGACAGCTTTGTTCAAAAGGATCTTTTGGAAAATAATAAAAGCCTGTAACTCCCGGAGTAGCTTAAAGACAGCACATCCAAGGAAAAGAAGATACGTATTATAGGTTTCAAATAAAAAATCTAGTGATTTATAAAGCTGATTAACTTAAGTGTCAAATATTGGATTGGTTGACTATTTTTACTTAATTGACTTAAATATAATAAATCCTTTATTATGTTTTTGTACTTTAATTTAGCCATTTAACTCTTTGTTATTTTAAGTTACTAGATTTATAAAATAATTTTTCTGGCTAATAATGCTGCTATTAATGTAGCGGCAATTAAAAGCTCATAATGGGTCTGATGAAAAATCAATTAGTGTATTTCTTTAAAATAAAAAATGCTATTTTACATATGAATTTTACAAAACAGCTATGAATTTTTTTAGGAAGTTAAATGATTTTCTTAATATCATTTAACTAGGAAGGCTCAAGATCAAAATTTTAAAAAATCATGAAAAATGAATAACATGTTCTCCTAAACACTGAAAACATTTTTCAGTTAAAAGTCTACTGGAATTTTTAGAGTCATAACTTATACAGTGGAAAAAATATCTATTCACTAAACTCTAGCATTAAATGCCAACATTGTACTCATTCATTGTAACAACCCAGACATCCCCCAGATAGCTGTGTATATGCTAAAGATAATTCACTAAAAGTTCTGCACAATGATATGAACATAGTATTATTCTTGATTCAAGCTAAAGGATTTAAACAAAACTTGTATTTTTGAATCAGGCATCTATACTTTCTTATTATCAATTATTTCTCAGGTGCTAATTAATACCAAACCTTTCATACCATTAAGTACTAGATGTATAAAGACAGCAAATATCTATAAATGAATTAAACTTTTGTTTATCACTTAGAACTTTTTAAATACACACAAAATAAATGTCTTTAAAATATGAAAATAGTAATATATAGATAGCAAATGGAACTACTAAAGATTAAGAGCAAAGGAAGTTGGTAGAAACACAACTAACACTAATAGAACTTTTAATATATTGTCAAGAATTTTCTTTCCTAGTATTGTCCATAATAACAGACATAGAATAATTGATGTCTCAAGCTTATTTTATTTTATGTGCATGATCAAATACATATAAAAAAGTCATCTTGAGGGAAAGAATGGAAGTTAATAGTTATTATATCTCTAAACAAAGATACGTAACTCCAGACTAATCCAATAAAGAAAAAATATTCTCTATTAGCTAATGTGATAAAAGAGAGAGGTCCTGTATAATCTGGTATTATTTGGTAATTGTGAAATATGACTAAAAGTTCATTGGGCTTTTTTCACAAAAGACATAGATCATAAGCATTTGAATGATTTTTTCTAAAAATAATAATTACTCTATCAAAATTACATATCTAATATAACAATTTAATACTAATAGGAAATGAGAAAAGCTAAAGGAATATAAATTTATTTTAGTAGGCTTTATAAAATTAATAAAATCTTCACACTTTCTCACATTCTTCAAATGTTTGCCTTCTATAATTAAGAAATGAATAAAACCATATTTTTAAATTAACAAAAGTGTATTCATGTTATCTGATTATAAACTAGCATGTTATTTTCAATATTTTTTGTTTTAGATATAAGTAATTTGAAGACATTGATTTAGGGACCAGAGAAATAGTATAGGATGAAGTGATTGTCTTTCATGTAGCAGTTCTTAGTTTGATCACTGGCATACTTGATACTGAGATCATTTCCAGGAGTGTTCACTGCATTCAGAGTTATTAGTAATTCCTGAACACAGTCAGGTGTAGCACCCAAGAAACACACACAAAAAATGATTATAATTACTGAGTATAAGGAATTCACATAAAAAAGCATAAACTCACTCTGATGAGAATGATTTATATAAAAAAGGATATGAGCAATAGACCAGCTGGTAGAAGAGCACTGGTCTTGTATGTAAATGCTCCGTGTTTGAGTCACTGCACTCCATGTGCAAGAATGGTTAGGAGAGATTCCTGGGCACAAAGTCAGGAGCCAGAGCTGAACATCTCGAAAACAAACAAATATAAAATTTAAATGTAAAAGACAAGGGCTGAAGTTATAGAGCATTATTATTGTTGGTGAGAGGATAAACTCTTCCTAACTTATATACAACATAATTTAACTTTCTCAAAAACATTACGAATAAATCTAACATAGTACAGCTCCACTCCTAGCTACCTGTCCAAAATACAAAAACATCAATTTGAAAAGATGCACACACACACACACACACACACACACACACACACACACACACACACACACACACACACACACACACACACACACCTATGTTCACTTACCTATTTATGCTAGTTAAGATCGGGAATAATTAAGTCTCCCATAAAAATTAAATGGAAAACAAAGATGTGGTTTATGTGTGGAGATTAAGGAGCTAGCCTTTTATGCAGCTATCATTGGATCAGTCTCTGAAACCACATTTGGTTCCGTGAGCACAAAGAGAAATCCCTGGAAACAAATTCAAATCCCTGACCATCACCAGGCAGACTAATAAATAAGCAAATAAATAAATAAATAAATAAATAAATAAATAAATAAATAAATAAAACAATATTCATTAATATATAACCTAGATGGTATGGCAACCAAAAAGGAAGAAAAACTAAACTATGGAATATATAAACAGTGTAATAATATTTAGGTATTAAAAAAGAACAAGCATTGATTTTGTTCTGTAATCAACTAGCTTTTTTATATGGTATAATATAATACAAAGTTTTGCTCTCAGAAAATTTTGATGGTGTAGATAGTAAAACAAATCTTTATAAGAAAAATATATCAGATAGCCTTGCTCATATGCTGTACATTTAGAAACAAATAAAAGATTCTTTAATAAAAATAAATTCTAGAGGACCAAATAATTAGAGATTAAGGTGTTTATTTTACACAAATCTGACCCTGATTTGATTCTCTCTATTCTTTACAGTCTCCCAAGCCCACCAACAGTGATCCTGCACACAGAACAGGGAGTAAGTCTTGATCATTGCTGGATGTTGAACCCAAACCTAAATGAATAAGAAAGAATTCTGAATTCTCACTAGATAATTGAGAATAACAATTAGATAATATTAAGAGAGTCCAATGAATAGTGAGAGTAATTTTCTCATTTTTATGGTGGTAAGTGGTGTAATAACATTGCATCCTACAGGATGTCAACATTTTAACTCCTTTATCCAACTTAATCCGATAAAATAATTTTTACATCAAATAATCCAAATTATTTGTAACTTGGATATTCTTGATTTTTAATCCACAAGTTTATTTTAGGAGTCCACTGCATTGCTGTCAACTATCCATCTAGGTAATTAACAAAATATATATTCTATAAAAGTTTAACTAACTCCTAACATTGTTTTCAATTAAATATGTTATTTAAAACATAGTAATATACAAATTTACAGATACTATTATTAAATAACCGTGAAGAAAAAATAACACAAAATTTAAGGACTCTGCCTGAATCGATTTTATGTATAAATAGGTAACCACTCTGAATAATGGAAAATTTATTCTAAAATATAATAACAAACATTATATATTTAAGTAATATTAATACATATAAAATATTAAAATTTAAAGAGTATTTTGATAATAATACTAAATAAATGCATATATAAACACACATGAACACACACATACATATGTTAATATATATGATATATCTTATATATACAGACATATAAATAACTCCATAATCACTATTTCAAATACTGTTGAGTTCTTGGGTCTCCCAATGTTCTAAAGTCAAAAAACTTAGTTAATTAGGAGTTAATAGTAAATATTTTTTATTCTTACAATTAACTGTATTTTAAAATGCTTTCTCACTGTTTTAAATTATACACTATAATATTTATGCAGTAGACACATGTGTTATTATATTGTTTCTCCATTACATCATTTAATAATTTGGAACTACAAATACACTTGAATAAATATCATTGATATTTTTCAAGAGATACATGAAATATTTCTAAGTAATAAATATTTATTAAAATTTGTTGGCCTGCCAGAGCTATAACATAGTGGGAAGGGCATTTGCCTTGAATATTGATGATCCAAATTTAATCTCTATCATCAAATCCGGTCCTCTAAATAACACCAGGAGTAAAGCCTGAGTGGCAAGAGTAGCACCTGAGCATTGCAGGATGTGGTTCAACCCACACAAAATTAAACAAGTTATTAAAAACTACTCATTAAAAATATTTATTAACATTTAAATGTTGCTAAATAATGTGTAGGTGCTTGTCTTATATGAAGCAAGATTCCATTTCACCACATATTAGCTGGGGCTTTGCCAGGAGTTCTATTTGGCCATGAGTAAAATTAGTTGGATTTGAGCCCCCCAATTGTTAATTAAAATATAAATTATTAAAACATTGCAGGAATAAACTAAAATGATGAGGAATATATGAAATATATGTACATATATCTAAATACTATAAAAATATTAATTAAAATATTTAACTTATGCTATATGATTTTCCAACATGCCAATAAAGTGTGTACATAAATTGAAGTGATCCTAACAACAAGCAGGTGCTTCTTCAGATCTGGAGTTTTCACATGATTTATTTGTTTTTGTTATTGATGATAAACTAGGGATAAGATCACAGGGCTGTAATAAAATGTTAAATACTAAAATTCTGCCTATGAAGAGACTATTATGTTCAAATAGTCTAATAATTTTTCTAGTTGTTAAATACAAATTGTTAGTAATAATAAAACTGTATAAATAAAGTAAACTACCTTAACAAAACTAAAACTTTACAGAAAACAAAAATGAAGAGACAATTGTTTGTAAAAAAAAATTGGCTTGCACATAATCGACACTATGTTAAGTCCAGAATTATTTCTGGTCATATAAGCAATGTCAAAAGTTACCTTACGCACAATTAGCATAAAACCCTGAGATTTTTGGTTTAGCATAAACTGGAAATATCACCCCCTGAGACAATAGAGATAAACCAATGGTAATTTAGGATAAGTACTGCAATTATGACTCTATTATTTCTTAGACTCATCACTTGGTCAAGTTACTTTAACACTTTTTAAAAAAATTATTTTATTAAAATCATTGTGATTTACAAAGTCCTTCACGTTGAATTTCAGATATACAGTGAATCAGGGCCATTCCCACCCCCAGTGTCAGCCTCCCTCCACCAGTTTTCCCAGATTGTATTCTATACCTCCATCTTTGCCGCTGGCCTGCTTGTATAAAATGATCATTTATGTTTAGATTGGCAAATTGTAGGTCTCTTGATTACACTGTTGCTGATTTTGGCTTGGATATTTAGTTCTGTCTCCATTTTTTCTTCACCAATGGACCTGAGAACACTTGGCCCCTGTCTTTCACCTTATATTTTCTCCTTTCTTCTGAATTTTATTGAAAAATGCAGAAATATGAGGGAAAAGAAAGTAATACATATCCCAAGGAAAAAGGGAACCATTAATTAAAAGATGAGAAGAAAGCAAAAGCAAAAGAAAAAAATAGGGGTAGCGGGATTTTGCATAGGTGCAGCATCACTTTTGATTTTATTTTCTTAACCAGGAAAATAGTAAAAAATAGAATAATGTACATACACACTTTATATTGTTACTTGGCAAAGTAAAAATACCGCATATAACTAAATTTAATGTTAGTACCATGCAAATAACTTCACCATATCTCCACATTATAGTATTCTACATTACCAGGATATTTAGATGTTCCTGTTTTCGCACTCAATTAAATACTACAATTGTAGTATTTAAATTAAATTAAATACTACAATTAGAAAACTAGAAAGACTAATTATAAAACTTAGATGTTTTTTTCAAAGTGCTTTAATTTTTTCAAAGTTTTTAAATTCATGTAAAAAGATTATCTTGTTTTAAAATAGTACATAGTAAATATGAACAATAAATATTTAAGGTTGAGATTTACTTAAATAAGTATTCTGCTACCCTAAGTATATTTATTTGACAGGAAACAAATCCATGTCAAGTTGCATTTTCTATACTTTTGCTTCTTATTTGAAGATATAAGTTCATATGAAAATGCTTAAATATTCTGAACATACTGAAATTGATTGTGACAAATGACAGTGGATACTTGTATTCAGAGTTTTAAGTTTGTATGAATGAATAATGTTGATATGTGTAGGCTTTAAAATAAGAAGAAACAAAAAAGCTATTCTGAACACAAGATACTTTTAGTTGTTTAATGAATGAATTCTGCCTCCTTCAAAATATTTGATTCATGTCAATATTAAATTATGTATTCTTAAAACTTTCATAATACTGTATTTAATAACACTAAAAATAGATAATGTGTAATCAGAGAGATAACAAAGAGGTTAAGATATATGTCACTAACCCCAATTCATCAAAAGCCACACATGATTGTTGAGCACCAATAAGAAAAGTCCTGGAGATCCCGAAAATAACAATGATATGGTAGGGGATAATATCTGTTACTTCAAGTTCTGAACAACACTGAATCTTAGGTATTTTCATTGATCCACTGGCCTGGATGACTGAATATTACTAAACAGATCATCTAGGACCGTTAAAAGCTTTGGTGGCCCTTCAATAATTGGTGGGTGACAGCGGCAGCAAAATCGATCGGCAGTTTAAGGTCTTGCTTGAATTCACTGGACCCAAGTTTGACCTCAGGTACCACATATTATCCTTCAAGTCTTTCTAGGAGTACTTTCTGAGCAAGAATAAGGAGTGAGCCCAGAGCACAGGTGCTTGTGGCCACACTAACACTCCAAAATGACATTTGTTAATTCATGTGTAATATATTTCATTAGAGTAAAACTAAATACTCAGTAACACTACTTAATTTTATTTCAGGTGTTCTATAGATCCAATGGTGTTTTATTAACAGAGTGAGAAAAAGATAATATAGATTGAGATATTATGAATGACAATGTTTAGGACAAATATTTGAAAGTGTTTATTAATCTCCTATCATAAAATGAAAATGTCAGTAACAAAATCAAAATGTCTAGTTATTATTTGTACTATAGGCTAAAATTAAAATTTTAAACCCAATATCATTTTACTTAAATCCTATCTAATTTTAAACTATGGTTCAAAGGAGATATTAAACTTGATTATATTTAATTAAAACATAGAATCTTAAGGAATTTCCCATAACTAACTTAAGTACCTTTAGAAAAAAAAGAAGAAAATACTGACTTAGTAAGAGATTCACCCCAGTACACATCTAAATATAAATATTCATTACTTGACTGTCTGCATCTTAGTCAAGAAAACAATATAACTGGAAGTAGAAAAATTATTATTTACTTATCCTATCACCCAACATATTTTATCCCACATCCAAAAACATTTTATCTTATCTTAAGAAATATTTATCTATTTCACAGGTCAGAGTAGTAGCCCATTGAGTAGGATGTTTGCTTTGCACATGACCACACGGGTTCTATCCCTGGCATGGTCCCGGAGCCTGCCAGGAATAATTTCTTAGAGCAGAGCTAGGAGTAAGCCCTGAGTGCTGCTGGGCATGACTGAAAACAAACAAAAGATTATTCATCTATTTCATCTACTTGCAATGCTAAGAAAATCTAAATGTGTGCCTCTTACCTTACTTCTATTAACAGCTAAAATAGCACATTTGGAAGATAATATGTAATTTAAGTGTAGATAACACTTGCTTCATTATTTAAATAAAGATAAAAATGTAAACTTGGTATATTTTATTTATAATTAAATATTAAGCATGTATTATGGCCATCCTATATAAGCTTGCTATAATTGAATGAAAAAAAAAGTTCTTCAGTTTCTAAGATCCAAACCCTCTGGCCCCTTTCACAAGGAATTGATCTTGATATTTTTCTCCTTATTTAGGAAAATATATCAGCTAAGAATATCTCTAAAATTATGTTGGTTCCAAAGTTACAACAGGTTGAGCATTTGCCTTGTGTGTTGTGAACTCGATTTGAATCCCACACTGACCCCTATTGACCCAGATCCCATATTGTCACTGAGCTCATCAAGACTAATTCCTGAGGACAGAGCCAAGAGTAGCCTCTGAGCATTATTGAGTGAAACCCAAAGAACAAAATAAAAAAAATGATAATAACAATAATATAATATTAAGTTCTCTTAGTGTTCCAGTGTTTGAAAACCATGCCTTGTAGATTAATATAAAATATTAATGTTTTGGCTCTCCTATTGAATTTATTTTTAGTAAATTTTTATTAGATTTGCCTCATCTACATACATAACTTAATTACATGTCTTTATCAAATTTTTATGTAACTGACTTTAATTTTCCAAATTTTTTAATTACTTGCATGAGTCACAAAAATAAACTTGTACATAAATAAAATGTCCTAACCATATTTACATGTATAATAATATAAAAATAAATTTAGTCTTAGTAAAGTTGATTTCAAAATCTTTTTTTTTTTTTTTATTTAAGGTGCATTATTTATTTATTTATTTTTGGTTTAGAACCACAATCAGTGATTTCTTAGGTGTTACTCCTGGCTATGCTCTCAAGAAATATTCTTTCTGGTGCTCCTGAGACCATAGAGATGCAGAGATCCAATCCAGATAGGCCTCATACAAGGTAAACTGTACTACTCCCTGTACTAGATCTCTGGCCCGAAGGTGCTTTCTTTGCATACATCTGACCCCAGTTGGATTTCTGAGTATAACCAGGAGTGTTTTCTGAGCACAAAGCAAGGAGTATACCTTGAGCACTACAAGATATGTCCCCATAAAACCAAAACTAATAGTGATGGGAAGGTTGCACTGGTGACAGGGTGTGTCCTTTTTTTTTTTTTAATGCATAATTTTTTTTATTTAAACACCTTGATTACATACATGATTGTGTTTGGGTTTCAGTCATAAAAGGAACACCACCCATCACCAGTGCAACATTCCCATCACCCAAGTCCCAAATCTCCCTCCTCCCCACCCAACCCCCGCCTGTACCCTAAACAGGCTCTACATTTCCCTCATACATTCTCAATATTAGGACAGTTCAAAATGTAGTTATTTCTCTAACTAAACTCATCACTCTTTGTGGTGAGCTTCCTGAGGTGAGCTGGAACTTCCAGCTCTTTTCTCTTTTGTGTCTGAAAATTATTATTACAAGGGTGTCTTTCATTTTTCTTAAAACCCATAGATGAGTGAGACCATTCTGTGTTTTTCTCTCTCTCTCTCTGACTTATTTCACTCAGCATAATAGATTCCATGTACATCCATGTATAGGAAAATTTCATGACTTCATCTCTCCTGACAGCTGCATAATATTCCATTGTGTATATGTACCACAGTTTCTTTAGCCATTCGCCTGTTGAAGGGCATCTTGGTTGTTTCCAGAGTCTTGCTATGGTAAATAGAGCTGCAATGAATATAGGTGTAAGGAAGGGGTTTTTGTATTGTATTTTTGTGTTCCTAGGGTATATTCCTAGGAGTGGTATAGCTGGATCGTATGGGAGCTCGATTTCCAGTTTTTGGAGGAATCTCCATATCGCTTTCCATAAAGGTTGAACTAGACAGCATTCCCACCAGCAGTGGATAAGAGTTCCTTTCTCTCCACATCCCCGCCAACACTGTTTATTCTCATTCTTTTTTTTTTTTTTTGGTTTTTGGGCCACAACCGGCAGTGCTCAGGGGTTACTCCTGACTGTCTGCTCAGAAATAGCTCCTGGCAGGCACGGGGGACCATATGGGACACCGGGATTCGAACCAACCACCTTTGGTCCTGGATCGGCTGCTTGCAAGGCAAACGCCGCTGTGCTATCTCTCCGGGCCCCTGTTTATTCTCATTCTTTGTGATGTGTGCCATTCTCTGGGGTGTGAGGTGGTATCTCATCGTTGTTTTGATTTGCATCTCCCTGATGATTAGTGATGTGGAACATTTTTTCATGTGTCTTTTGGCCATGCGTATTTCTTCTTTGTCAAAGTGTCTGTTCATTTCTTCTCCCCATTTTTTGATGGGGTTAGATGTTTTTTTCTTGTAAAGTTCTGTCAGTGCCTTGTATATTTTGGAGATTAGCCCCTTATCTGATGGGTATTGGGTGAATAGTTTCTCCCACTCAGTGGGTGGCTCTTGTATCCTGGGCACTATTTCCTTTGAGGTGCAGAAGCTTCTCAGCTTAATATATTCCCATCTGTTAATCTCTGCTTTCACTTGCTTGGAGAGTGCAGTTTCCTCCTTGAAGATGCCTGTAATGTCCTGTAGTGTTTTGCCTATGTGCTGTTCTATACATCTTATGGTTTTGGGGCTGATATCGAGGTCTTTAATCCATTTGGATTTTACCTTTGTACATGATGTTAGCTGGGGGTCTAAGTTTAATTTTTTGCAAGTGGCTATCCAATTGTGCCAACACCACTTGTTGAAGAGGCTTTCCCTGCTCCATTTAGGATTTCCTGCTCCTTTATCAAAAATTAGATGGTTGTATCTCTGGGGAACATTTTCTGAGTATTCAAGCCTATTCCACTGATCTGAGGACCTATCCTTATTCCAATACCATGCTGTTTTGATAACTGTTGCTTTGTAGTACAGTTTAAAGTTGGGAAAAGTAATTCCTCCCATATTCTTTTTCCCAATGATTGCTTTAGCTACTCGAGGGTGTTTATTGTTCCAAATGAATTTCAAAAGTGTCTGATCCACTTCTTTGAAGAATGTCATGGGTATCTTTAGAGGGATGGCATTAAATCTGTATAATGCCTTGGGGAGTATTGACATTTTGATGATGTTAATCCTGCCAATCCATGAGCAGGGTATGTGTTTCCATTTCCGTGTGTCCTCTCTTATTTCTTGGAGCAGAGTTTTATAGTTTTCTTTGTATAGGTCCTTCACATATTTAGTCAAGTTGATTCCAAGATATTTGAGTTTGTGTGGTACTATTGTGAATGGGGTTGTTTTCTTAATGTCCATTTCTTCTTTATTACTGTTGGTGTATAGAAAGGCCATTGATTTTTGTGTGTTAATTTTGTAGCCTGCCACCTTGCTATATGAGTCTATTGTTTCTAGAAGCTTTTTGATAGAGTCTTTAGGGTTTTCTAAGTAGAGTATCATGTCATCTGCAAACAGTGAGAGCTTGACTTCTTCCTTTCCTATCTGGATTCCCTTGATATCCTTTTCTTGCCTAATCGCTATAGCAAGTACTTCCAGTGCTATGTTGAATAGGAGTGGTGAGAGAGGACAGCCTTGTCTTGTGCCAGAATTTAGAGGGAAGGCTTTCAGTTTTTCTCCATTGAGGATAATATTTGCCACTGGCTTGTGGTAGATGGCCTTCACTATATTGAGAAAGGTTCCCTCCATTCCCATCTTGCTGAGAGTTTTGATCAAGAATGGGTGTTGGACCTTATCAAATGCTTTCTCTGCATCTATTGATATGATCATGTGGTTTTTATTTTTCTTGTTATTGATGTTGTGTATTATGTTGATAGATTTACGGATGTTAAACCAGCCTTGCATTCCTGGGATGAAACCTACTTGATCGTAGTGGATGATCTTCTTAACGAGGCATTGAATCCTATTTGCCAGGATTTTGTTGAGGATCTTTGCATCTGCATTCATCAGTGATATTGGTCTGTAATTTTCTTTTTTGGTAGCGTCTCTGTCTGGTTTAGGTATCAAGGTGATGTTGGCTTCATAAAAGCTATTTGGAAGTGTTTCTGTTTGTTCAATTTCATGAAAGAGTCTTGCCAAGATTGGCAGTAGTTCCTCTTGGAAAGTTTGATAGAATTCATTAGTGAATCCATCTGGACCTGGGCTTTTGTTTTTCGGCAGACATTTGATTACTGTTTTAATTTCATCAATGGTGATGGGGGTGTTTAGATATGCTACATCCTCTTCCTTCAACCGTGGAAGATTATAAGAGTCCAAGAATTTATCCATTTCTTCCAGGTTCTCATTTTTAGTGGCGTAGAGTTTTTCAAAGTAGTTTCTGATTACCCTTTGAATCTCTGTCATATCAGTAGTGATCTCTCCTTTTTCATTCCTGATACGAGTTATCAAGTTTCTCTCTCTCTCTTTCTTTGTTAGGTTTGCCAGTGGTCTATCAATCTTGTTTATTTTTTCAAAGAACCAACTTCTGCTTTCGTTGATCTTTCGGATTGTTTTTTGAGTTTCCACTTCGTTGATTTCTGCTCTCAGCTTTGTTATTTCCTTCTGTCTTCCTGTTCTTGGGTCCTTTTGTTGAGCATTTTCTAGTTCTATTAGCTGTGTCATTAAGCTACTCAGGTAAGCTCCTTCTTCCTTCCTGATGTGTGCTTGCAAAGCTATAAATTTTCCTCTCAGTACTGCTTTTGCTGTGTCCCATAAGTTCTGAGAGTTTGTGTCTTTATTGTCATTTGTTTCCAGGAACCTTTTTATTTCCTCCTTGATTTCATCTCGGACCCACTGGTTATTGAGCATGAGGCTGTTTAACTTCCAGGTGTTAAAGTGTTTCTTCTGAGTCCCTTTGGAGTTCACAAATAATTTCAGAGCCTTGTGGTCAGCGAAGGTAGTCTGCAAAATTTCTATCCTCTTGATCTTATGGAGGTATGTTTTATGTGCCAGCATGTAGTCTATCCTGGAGAATGTCCCATGTACATTGGAGAAGAATGTGTATCCAGGTTTCTGGGGATGGAGTGTCCTATATATATCCACTAGGCCTCTTTCTTCCATTTCTCTCCTCAGGTCTAGTATATTCTTGTTGGGTTTCAGTCTGGTTGACCTGTCCAGTGTTGACAAAGCCGTGTTTAGGTCCCCCACAATTATTGTGTTGTTGTTGATATTATTTTTCAGATTTGTCAGCAGTTGTATTAAATATTTTGCTGGCCCCTCATTCGGTGCATATATGTTTAGGAGAGTGAATTCTTCCTGCTCTACGTACCCCTTGATTAATATAAAATGTCCGTCTTTGTCCCTTACAACCTTCCTGAGTATAAAGTTTGCATTATCTGATATTAGTATGGCCACTCCAGCTTTTTTATGGGTGTTGTTTGCTTGGATAACTTTTCTCCAGCCTTTTATTTTGAGTCTATGTTTGTTCTGACTATTCAGGTGCGTTTCTTGTAGGCAGCAGAAGGTTGGATTGAGTTTTTTGATCCATTTAGCCACTCTGTGTCTCTTAACTGGTGCATTTAGTCCATTGACGTTGAGAGAAAGAATTGTCCTGGGATTTAACGCCATCTTTATTTCAAAATTTGGTGTGTCTTTTGGGTAGTCTTGTCTTAGATTAGGTCTTTCAGTTTTTCTCTTAAGACTGGTTTTGTGTCTGTGAAGTTTCTGAGCTGTTTTTTGTCTGTGAAACCATGTATTCTTCCATCAAACCGGAAAGTGAGTTTTGCTGGGTATAGTATTCTGGGTGAAGCATTCATTTCATTCAGTCTTGTCACAATATCCCACCACTGCTTTCTGGCATTGAGCGTTTCTGGTGACAGGTCTGCTGTAAATCTCAGGGAAGCTTGCTTGAACATGATTTCCCCTTTTGATCTTGCTGTTTTCAGAATTCTGTCTCTATCTGTGGGATTTGTCATTGTGACTAGGATGTGTCTTGGGGTGTTTTTTCTGGGGTCTCTTTTGGTTGGTACTCTTCGGGCATGCAGGATTTGATCACATATATTCTTTAGCTCTGGGAGTTTCTCTTTAATGATGTTCTTGACTTTTCTTCCTGGGTCTCTGGGACTCCAATGATTCTTAAGTTGTTTCTGTTGATCTTATCATAGACTTCTATTTTCGTCTGTTCCCATTCTTTGACTAATTTTTCCATTGTCTGCTCATTTGCTTTAAGTTTTTTGTCCAATCTCTCCTGCTGTATGGAATTGTTATGTATCTCATCTTCCACAGCACCAAGTCTATTCTCAGCTTCTGATACCCTGTCCCAGAGCTTATCCATTTTGTCATTCACTTCGTTTACTGAGTTTTTCAGGCCTGTTAGTTGACATGTTATTTCAGTTTGGAGTTTTGTCATTTCTGCCTTCATATTTTCTTGGTTCTTATTAGTGTTCTGTTCAACTCGATCCATGGTTTCTTGGAGTCTGTTGAGCACCTTCCATATTGCTAGTCTAAAGTCCTTATCTGAGAGGTTGATTAATTGTTCAGTCATTATCTGGTCCTCAGAATTGTCATCTTCATTCTCTATGTCTGATGCTGGCCTGCGCTGTTTCCCCATTGTCACATTTGTATTGTGGGTTTTTCTACGTGTTGTAGTGGTATTCATTGTCTATATGATGTAGGCAGCACACTCCTCTGGCTCCTCCCTTTCTGGATGGGCTGACTTGCCTCTAAGGGAGGGGAGTCCTCCGTGGATGAAGCCTCACACTGGGTCAAATCTTAGGCCCGAGCATGTAACAGAGAAGACAGTCCAGAGAGAAATGTTTGCTTCTGTGATATAGCGCCGTTCTTAGTGTGATTTTTCCTTCTTGTTGCAATGGAGTTCTTTCCTTAGAAAGAGTGCACGGCCGCGTAGCGAAGCGGAGCGGCCGTGCTCCTCTGAGCCTCTTTTTGCCCCACTCGCAAGAGTTTCACGCAAGAGGACAGTAGACAGACATAGACAGGTCACACTCACAGACTTTCACAGCTGAGCCCCACTGGGCCGGTGTACTTTCGCGGATTTTCCCCGCCTGGTGTCACACACAGGGAGCCAGCTTTTGCAAAGGATAGCCGGTTTTTATGCTCTGAAGTCCCTCCCTGAAAATGGCGTCTGGGCGAGCGAGGTTTCTGGAGGCTCTTTTTGCCCCACTCGCAAGAGTTTCACGCAAGAGGACAGTAGACAGACATAGACAGGTCACACTCACAGTCTTTCACAGCTGAGCCCCACTGGGCCGGTGTACTTTCGCGGATTTTCCCCGCCTGGTGTCACACACAGGGAGCCAGCTTTTGCAAAGGATAGCCGGCTTTTATGCTCTGAAGTCCCTCCCTGAAAATGGCGTCTGGGCGAGCGAGGTTTCTGGAGGCTCTTTTTGCCCCACTCGCAAGAGTTTCACACAAGAGGACAGTAGACAGACATAGACAGGTCACACTCACAGTCTTTCACAGCTGAGCCCCACTGGGCCGGTGTACTTTCGCGGATTTTCCCCGCCTGGTGTCACACACAGGGAGCCAGCTTTTGCAAAGGATAGCCGGTTTTTATGCTCTGAAGTCCCTCCCTGAAAATGGCGTCTGGGCGAGCGAGGTTTCTGGAGGCTCTTTTTGCCCCACTCGCAAGAGTTTCACGCAAGAGGACAGTAGACAGACATAGACAGGTCACACTCACAGTCTTTCACAGCTGAGCCCCACTGGGCCGGTGTACTTTCGCGGATTTTCCTCGCCTGGTGTCACACACAGGGAGCCAGCTTTTGCAAAGGTTAGCCGGTTTTTATGCTCTGAAGTCCCTCCCTGAAAATGGCGTCTGGGCGAGTGAGGTTTCTGGAGGCTCTTTTTGCCCCACTCGCAAGAGTTTCACGCAAGAGGACAGTAGACAGACATAGACAGGTCACACTCACAGTCTTTCACAGCTGAGCCCCACTGGGCTGGTGTACTTTCGCGGATTTTCCCCGCCTGGTGTCACACACAGGGAGCCAGCTTTTGCAAAGGTTAGCCGGTTTTTATGCTCTGAAGTCCCTCCCTCTGATTTCAAAATCTTATGAAAAATGTTAATCTAGTTTTAAATTTGTTCTAAACATACTTTGAATAAAAAGTAAAATAAGGAGATGCATCACTTGGTAACTTCCAATAATTAAAGATGTATTCTCACATATATTAACATATATATAGTAAATATATTGTAATTGTTCAAATACTAAAGTTATTATTCAGTATATTATATAGGATAATGTAGCAGTTACATATGTAATAATTTAAATTGTTCAACAATTTCGAGATTCATTTTAAAATACTAAAACTAATATTTGGGATTTTTAAGTTTTGGGGAATGTCAAGATTATACCTAATGGGGTCATAAATCTCTAGGTACTGTTTTTAAGGCCTCTTGCATGCCTGGTGTATGTTCTATTATTTTGAGTTATCTTTGTAGTTTTTCTGACAATTCTAAATCCATACCCTTCATGTAGAGAAGTAATAGATTTACTCTTTTACATATCTATATATAAACAATTTTATGTTGCCACTATATAGTCCATTCTATATTGCCTTGTATTATAAAGTGTTACTATACTGAGTTAATTTTCTTTATAGACCATTTTTAATTAAAAATTCAAATCTATGGATATAGAGAGTAGAAGAAGGTAAGTTACTTGCCTTGCAAGCAGCTGACAAAATAGCTCCACAGCATCCCATATGGCAACCTGAATAACAAGGAGCTATTCCTGAGTGCAAAGCCAGGCATAACCCCTAAGCAAAAAAAGGTTTGCCTCCCAAAAACAAATATCCAAATATAACTTTTCTACTTAAGTGGCAAGATTTGTTTTCCTTTTTTCCTTTCTTTTATTGTCTTTTTCTTTTATTTCTTTTCTTTCTTTCTACTTTTTGTTTATTTTTGTTTATTTTTTATTAGGAGAATCCCTTGTGGATCAGATATATAATAAATATAGTAGCTCCCTCAACAGCTAGTCCAAGTATTTGGGTATAATACAGCCTAACTGTATTAGCGTCTTCTAAAAGGCTGGTTAAAGAAAAATGACTTCTTTTTTTATAATAACTTCAGTGGCAAGTTTAACAGAATTTTTCAAATTCATCAGCTTATCTTTAGTCAAGCTGGAATTTGAGATAATCAGAATATTTGTGCTTTCCTGTTAATATTGTGTCATAACTTTATGTAAGTCATGTCTGTAAGTAAAGGATATTTTGGCTATAAGTATATTCTAGGAAACTCAACACAGGTGTTTTAGGAACTGTTATATCCTGAATTGAGCACAATTGCTTTTCTTATTAATATGAAATCCTGACATAGTTTCAATGTCCAGTTTTGTTAATGAGTTAAGCGTAAGCCTCTGCATTGCAGTTCCTACTATTATACCTTCACAGAATCTTACTATCAATTTCCATGGTATTCATACAAACATAAAATTTATCTTTAACTTTATTATAAAAAATGAAAAAATATACAAATTTATAATGCAAAATCAGGTATAATACTATAAGTCGTGAAAGAAATTGAAACTATAAACTTTAAAACTGACAAATTCATAACACATGAGTTAACTAGAATAATGACATTTTACAGATTAAGTGACTCATAGTTTTAAGTACTCTTTGTTTCTGGATTGTTTAGTTTGGTAGTTTAATAATTTGTAAATTATATTTTTCTCGCTTCATCTTTTACTAAAATAGTTTCTTGATTCCTTTTACAAACACATACAGCAGATGTCATTACAGACATTCATATTATTATATGACCTTTAATCCTTCATTTAAGTCAGAATAGTTAGCAAAATCCAATTATACATTATGGGTGTTATAAATAATTACACATAGAAATTACTATGATTTACATAAAATTATTTAAATAATATATATGAATTCAAGTTTATCATTAATATATTCAGATACTCCAATATTTTACTTATTTTTATTTCTTTGGTTTGTATATCTGTTTTTAGTGTCATAGATTACTCTTGGTTTTGCTTTCAGGGATTATTCCTGATCTTGTTTGGGGACTTTAAGTATGCTGAGGATAAACACCAGAACGATGCATACAAGCAAATCCCCTATATCACAAACTCTCTTCATACCATGCAAGCTTAATTTTTACATCTATGCACATTTTATTTGGTTAGGAGGTAGAAAAATAATCTTGGTAATTAACATTTAACTTAAAATATTTATTATCTGAAGGGAGACAATTCTTAAAATAAACTCAATGAAAAGAAATAGAATCAGGCATATGTTTGTTTATCTTATGATTTTATTAGCTATTAATAGTTCTTAAATCTGGGGCCGGGTGGTGGCACTAAAGGTAAGGTGCCTGCCTTGCCTGCGCTAGCCTTGGATGGACCGCGGTTCGATCCCCCGGTGTCCCATATGGTCCCCCAAGCCAGGAGCAACTTCTGAGCACATAGTCAGGAGTAACCCCTGAGCGTTACCGGGTGTGGTCCAAAAACAAAAACAAAAACAAACAAAAACAAAACAAAAAAAACAATAGTTCTTAAATTTTTCATAAAATAGTTTCTTATGCAGAAACAGAGATAATATTATTCAATACATTACTGTGATGGGCTATTATATGTGCATCATTGACAAAATGTGGCATACATACTAGAGCAATAAAATATCAAGGACAGGAACTGGACAAATAAAATAGCAGGTAGAGTGTCTGCCTTGTATGTGGCTGACCTGGGTTTGATCCCTGGCATTCCATATGGACAACCAAGTACTCCCAGGAATGGCCTGAGAGCCCATATATAGAAGTAATCCCTGAGCACCACTACATGTATCCCCAAAACCAGACAAACAAAAAAAATCAAGGATTTTTTTTTTACTATTTCCTATTATTTAATAGTTATCATTACTAATATTTAATGCATTAAAATAATGAAATTTTACTGTATTGCTTCAGTATTACAAAATATATTAGTATGTGATAGCTGATAACAAAGTCAACTATCTCATTGGTCAGACTGGAAACCAAAATGTCTGTAAAAATTTATTATATACATACACTGTGGTATGCTTTCCCCATTATCAGATGTTCTTCTATTCCTTAATTTTCTCTTTATTTTTATTTTATTTACTTATTTTTTTTGGTCGACCACACCAAATTATCCCCATGGATCACTCCTCGGGTGCCAGGAATCAAACTCTATCCACTGTACAATCTCTCCAACCATATTAACAAAATTTTGTGCAGCTCAATTTTACAAAAATATTAACACTTCTAAGAATGTTTACTAAAATAATTTCCACTCCAGAGCTAAATTTCTTTGGCTCATTTCTCTTATCTTTAAGAATGAATTTACTATATTTTAATCTAATTCTGTCCGCTGAAACTGCCACATAAAATTTGTCTACTTAGTGTGCAATTAATATTCATAAACATACCCTCACAATTCGTCAAGTAAACAAAAGACAACAAAACAAAGTAAATAAAAAGTAGTACATAAATTGAAATAAGTGGAACACAGTATAATCTTTCAGAAAAATAACTCTCTTGTGGTCCAAATTATAGTTCTCTGGGCTTGAAAAGTTTATGCTTTTTTGTTAAATTGAAATTACTGTGTTGACTATTTTGACAATCCATTGAAACAGTTCAATCATTCTGTAACCTCTAGATTGTCTAGAGAATCATAGTCACACAAATATTCTAATGCTGTGAAAAAACAAACGGAATGTAATTCTCAACATTTTTGCTGAAAATGACATAGATGCAAGTTATATTTCAACTTCCAAGATTTGCTCTTTTGTTATAGCTCCATGCAACTACATAAACTGTATTATATATAAAGTTTAAAGAAAAATTTTCAATCATTTCATTAATTGTAAACAAATGAATGCCTCTTTGCTTTACTAAAATAAATGAAAGATCTTTATTTTAGGGAAAGTTTTGCATTTCACTTCACAACTCCAGAATGCTGCCTATGTATTTAACATTATCTAAAATATCTTTCACATATGCATTTAATTTTATTATAAATATTATTTTTAGGGTTGAAGAGCAATAGCTCCGAAGGCTGGAGATTATAATTTACATGCAAAAATTTATTTGCTGGCACTGCATGCTCCCCTTAACACCACAGGTAATGACTACCCAGAACATAGCAGGAAGCAGCACCTGAATACCTCCAGGCTTGGTCCCAGTACAAAATGCAAACTGGGCTAGAAGTATGGTATAGTACAGATGGTTCTTGCTTTGCATATGACCAACCCAGGTATGATAACTGCTATCCTAAGTTAGAAAGAAGTAAGCCTTGGACACAGCAGTTTATGACCCCCCCAAACCAAGCTACACACACACAATTAATATTACTTTTAATTTCAATTATGTCGTTATAGGCAGCGACTCTTTTCCTAAAAGCAAAAAAGAAAAATACCTAATATAATTAAAGTTACAGATTTATGTAAAAAGCTTCTGGATTATTTCTTACACAATACAAGTTTAATCAAACAAATTTGTTGTGCTAAGTAAATTAAATGCTAATTATTTAATGACAATTATATTCTCTATACTAATTATACAATGTTAACTATGTTTCCTTCCCTAGAGCCACTTCTTGTTTTTGTATTTGGAATGCACTTCATGGTTTTCAAGGTCTACTTTTGACTTAGATTTATTCTCAAGGATTGCCCCTAATGGTTCTCTGGAGATTAAGTGCTTCTGGGGACTGGAAACAGATGTCCTATATATAAAGCAAGCACATTAGTCCATTTAGCTTCATGCTTCTCTACCTTCTTTAATCTCTTCCTTTCTTAATTTTTTCCTCTCTTCCTTTTCTCCTCCCACTCCGAATCTACAAAGTTATTCATAGTAAAGTTTCCTGGCATACAATATTCTTTTTTTTTATGCCCCTGGCATACAATATTCTAACAACAATTGAACCAACATTATCAACTTCCCTCCCAAACCCAGTCCTCACAAATTACCTCCTTAAGAGATACATTTTAAAATTTGGTTATTGTAGTTTGGAGGTCATACTTAAAATGTTGTTGACCCTAAAATTACTTTTTGATGAGGTAAAAATAATCTGACAGAATAGGCTAATATGTTTGTTGTTTTCTTAATGAGTCATTACTAATAAAAATAATAAAACAGTAATATATGAATATACTTGGGGTCTAATGAAGTAATTTAATAGAAATAATGTAGGAAACCTACTTATAAAACATATTTCAAATTGAATTCACAAAATATTTAACTGATAAAAATATGTGCCAATTTGTGATACATATTTTATTAGTTAATAAATATAATTGTTATAGAAATTCTTTTCCGGAGACAAATCCTTCTCTAACCTTACTTAACCCTAAATAACTTCACAAAAATAACAACTTTGGGATCAGAGAAGTGGCACAAGGGGTAGGGCATTTGCTTTGCATGCACTAACCTAGGGTGGACCGTGGTTCAATCCCCTGACGTCCCATATAGTCCCCCAAGCCAGGAGAGAGTTCTGAGTGCATAGCCAGGATTAACCCCTGAGCATCACTTAGTGTGGCCCCCAAAAAACAAAAAAAATTACAACTTTATCATTAAGACTTTTCATATATTTAAGTCAATCCAAGTTTTCAATTCTTTAAATTAGAAATGCCCCTGCCATATCTCTCACTCTGACTCATAACTATTTTCAATAAATATTACTTTTAAAAATATATGAATTATTCAAAAGAGAATGCCTGTCTTGAATACAGGCAAGGAGTAGGGGAGGAAGATGAAGGGCACTGGTTGTGGGAACATTACACTGATGAAGGAGGGATGTTCTTTTTTTATTTAATGTAAGTAAAAATCAGCTATAACATGCTTGTAATCATGGTGCTTAAATAAAGATACTTATTTAAGAGTAAAAAATAAAAAATAAAATGACTATAACATATATATGAATTATTTAATAAAATCACATTGACCAATATATGAGAATAGATATAAGTGTAAACACCTCTTTTCTCATGAGTAATATAAAACAGAATAGAATAAAGAATGTCGCAAAAAAGAAATCTTTATGCTAAGCCCCAAGGAACAAGATTTCCTATGCATAAAAGAAATTAACAGAGGTAGTAAAAGTTACCACTTGGAAAGAATCCGGAATGTAAAAGTAAAGGACATTTCAGATAGACTACATTTAAATGAAATTCTTGTATGATAAAATTGTACAATATCTCAAATGGGTGGTTAAGAACTGCTTAATTATTAGAATCCTGCTTAGGAGTTTGTAAATGTGACTAGTGTCAGAAAGTTAGTACAATGAATATAGCACTTGCCTTGCAAGAAGAGTCTGACCTAGATTTGCTCACTGGCAAAAGATTAGGTCACTGAAAATCACCAGGAATGATCTCTAAGCAGTCAAAAGCCTTGAGTACTTTTTTGGTGTGACCCGAAAATAAAAGCAATCAAATAATAAAAGAAGTGACCTGACACATGAAAACAAAAATATATACATAATCATATAGTTCACTACTTAGCCCTTACCAACAAGCTTAACTTCAATGAATTAAAGAGATAGTTGGCCCCAAACTCACACCTCAACATCATGGGCATATTTGTATTCGACATATAGGATACAATCATTATAAAGCTTCTTAACTAACAAAGATATTACCACAATAGTAAAATTTCAGGGCCAGAGAAATAGCACGGAGGATAGGGCATTTGCCTTGCACGCAGACGACCATATCCAAATCCTAGGCATTCTATACAATTCTCAAACCTGCTTGGATAACTTCTGAATGCAGAGCCAGGAATAATCCTGGAGCACCACAAGGTATAACCCCCAAAAACAAGAAAACGAACAAACAATTAAATAAAAAGTAAAATTTCAACCTAACATATGAGAATATTTTTACACAGCAATCATCTGAAAGGGGTGTGGTACTTCAAAAACTTAAAGAATTCATAAGATGATATCAAAAATCAGCAATCCAATAATAATGAGTCAATAATCTCAATATGTACTTCTATAAAGAAAACATAACACAGTATATTAATAACTGCATTAGTACTGATGATTAGGAAAGCACAAATAAAAAAATATATAACTTCACCCTAGGGACAAGGCTTTCTATCAAAAAGATTAGAAACAAATGGTGGTAAGGCTATGGTGAAAAACAAAGCCTAGTACAGAATTTTTGAGAATGTAAAACAGTGCAGCTTTTATAGAAGTTTGGAAATTCCTTAAAGTATAAAATGAAATTAATATTCTTGGAGTAATAGCACTCAGAAATTTATTTAAATAATTCAAAATCATTCATTTGAATAGATATCTGTGCCATTGGGTCCACCACAATATTATCAGTTATTTCTTGATTTTTGTTTTTGTGCCATTTCCGACTGTGTTCAGGGTTTATTTCTGTTTATTTTCTGGGATCACTCCTGGTAGGCTCAGGAGACCGCAGGACAACTTGGACTGAACCTGGGTTGGCAACATACAAAGCAGATGCACTGCAGTTTGTACTACTGTTCTGCCCCACAATGTTATCAACTTTCCACAAGACATGAAATAATTTGAAATTTCCATTGACAGATGACTGGGCACAATTGTTCTATTTCGTCTTAGAGGAATGACACTCTGTCATAAATATAAGCTTTGCTTTTGAAATCAAATGTAATTAGAAGTCTTATCCTAAATGAAAAACAATTTCTAACTGCAGTATTTAATATTCACAGTAAAAATAACTAAAGCAAGTAAATCTTGGGTAAATAAGTAACCAAACACTTAACTATTTGATGTTATGAAGACCATGAGAATTATCAATGAGGATTTGTTGGGTAAGCACACTGAATCCTATACGCTAGAATCCTATAACGCTAGAATTCTATAATACAACAAAATTATAAAATAATCTGTTAAATATAGGTAAATGTGGCTGGATATTATGCTGAAGTTTTCTTAAAAGACTATGTTTAATGTGCTCAACTGATTTTAACAAATACACAATTTAAGACAATGGTTCAAAAAATAAAGTTGTTTTAAAGGGAGGTTTTGTTGCACTGCAGAATTCAGCAGTTTGAGGAATATTCAGGATAAATATTTTGGAGTGCCAGAGTTTAGGGTTCATTGTTTATTTTACTTCTGCATAGAACAGAACCACTCTTGAGAAAAAAGCCAGGAGCATCCCATGAATATATCCAGATCTATGTTAAACCACTCCTCAATATTTTAAACAAGTGAATTGAGAACATATATTCCAATGGACTTTAAAATATATTCCTATAACATTGTTTTAAAATTATACAGGTTTCAGGTATACAACACTACAGCTTTATGTTTGTATCTCTATGTTTGAACTCACACAAAAATTGTTTAAGTCCTCTATCATACATCAATTCACTTTAGCCATTATCCTTTCTTTCTTCTGGCGATTACCACTTTGTTATTATTGTCTAATTTTTTAGTCTGTTTATATTATTTATGCTTCACACATGAATGAAAACATAATTTAATTATCTCCTAACTTATATTAGCACATGTATCTTCAAGTTTTCTCCATATTGAATATGTCAATATTTTGCTATGATTATAGCTGAGGAGCATATAGCACATCATCATTATATATTCATTTATTGATAGAAGAAATTGATATTTTAAATAAAGTAAGATACAGGAACAAAGAGATTCTAAAATGCATTTGTTCAAAAACAAAACTTATTTTAAGTGTGAAGCATTGGGAAGAATTTTGTTTATAGTGTAATTTTCAAAGTTGACATACTATCACCATACACACAAATGATAATCATTGTTTTGTTTTTAAAAATAATATATATAAATTATATTAATAAGTGTATAGTCACTGTATTCAAATTATTAAATAATGCAAGTAGATATTTTCAAGATACATATATTAAAATAATACAAATAATATAAATTATGGGCTATTTTTTTATTATAAGTATATATTATTGAGAAAAATCTCACATATACATGTTTAAGTCTGGAGGGATCATGAATTGAAATTATTTTAAAATATCAATCAAACATGATTGTTAATATTCTATAAATATTTGTCTAATTTATTATTTTAAAGTGTTTATATGCGGAACTAAAATTTACCTTTAAAAATGAATATTTACAAATCTATGTATTTTAGAGAATCACTTTTTAATTATAAAAAACAGAGCTTTATAATTCATCTGAATATTTGAAAAATGTATCTATAATAATTAATTGATATAAAATGCATTTATTTTTCTGACTAGTCATTCATATCTTCAAATATTTTATGGCATTTTTGGAGGGCACACCCATGTACTCAGGGATTATACCTGACTCTTTTGCTCAGAAATCATTCATGGCAGGCTCGGGAGATCATACGGGAATCGAACCCTGGTCTGTCCCAGGTAGCCATGTGCAAGGCAAACATTCTGCCTCTGCACTATTGCTACGGCCCCTGTGGCATTTTATTTTGATTTTTTTTTTATCTAAGCAAGCAAATTTAAGCAGCAATTACCAAAAAAAAGCATGACAGATATTAAAACTGTCATCTGATGAACACTAGGGATCAACATTAAATCTGAAGCAATAACCTGCTGTATATTTTGTAACTCGTATATCAATTAATTTTATATTAATGTCATACATAATATTGACAGCTAACAATGTTTTTTGTGTTGCTACCTTAATTGCAATATAAGTGAGCTAACCATGAATATGTTTAGATTAAAGTATGTGCTATACAAAATATATATAAGCTATTTGTTTCAAGTGTTTAAAAATTAGAAAACCTAATTGTTAAATTATTTTATGTTATTTATTGGTAAGAGTTGAATACAGAAAGATGTCTGAATTGATCAAAAATATTTATGTCTAATTTGTACAATAAGGATATGTTTTGGCTTAGTAATAATTTTCCATAAAAATGATGAAATTGAATTAGTATATAAAATAGAAGAAAATACATAGATCTCCAGGTTTGCAGCATGCCATTATTTTTGTAGATTATGGATAGCTAAAGATACAGTAAAGATATTTTGGGCAAGAGAAATAGTGCAGGTACGTTGTTTATCTTGCACAAAACGAATGTTTCCAGTTTCTTCCACAAACTATGTACCCTGAACCATGCCACAGTGATCCTTGAGCTAGTATGCTGAGTACTCCTGGTGTGATTCCAAATCAAACAAAAACAAAATCTTAAACAGAAAGGGCTGGAGAGATAACATAGTGGGTAGGACATTGGCCTTGCTAAGTGGCAGAGCTGAGCGACCTGTGTTCAATTCCCAGCATCCATTTTATATGATCTCCCAAGCCTGCCAGGAGAGACTTCTGAGTACAGAGCCAAAAGTAGTAACCTCTGAGTGTCATCAGATATGACCCCAAAACAAAACAAAAACAAAAACAAAAACAAAAAATAACTAACTGAAACAGAATAGTTTTACTTGAGGCTAACCATAATAATATATATAGTATTGCCAGTAGAAAAAGACAAACAACATAGAGATAAACAAATCACTTTGAAAATAAACTGGGGGATTGGGGAATACACTAGAAAAGAATGAGAGCAGAAGGAATATTTTTCTGAAAATACTTCTTTTTCTTTGGATCCTTTTATTTTTCATTTTATTTTTTTTTATTGTTGGGCCACACCCGGTGACACTCAGGGGTTACTCCTGGATATGCACTCATAAATCACCCCTAGCTCGGGGGACCATATAATTTTTCAGGTTTAACTATTGCTTGTCAAAATATATTGTAAGACCCTCCTAGATAATTAATTCAGCCAACTGGAAGGCCTCTATTTGTCTATAAACTTTCTAAGAGAGAACACAAACATTTTTTTTTTTTTTGGATTTTGGGCACACCCAGAGTGACCTTTAGGATTACTCTTGGCTATGCGCTCAGAAAACGCTCCTGGCTTGGGGGACTAATACATATATATGTATATATATATGTATGTATGTATGTATGTGTATATATATGTATGTATGTGTATATATGTGTGTGTATATATGTATATAATGTGTTAAGATTATCTATAGATTACATAATAATTTAGAAGATAGCTCTGACCTTAAAAATTAAAATTACTCATTTGAGTATCTTTGCATTTAAATGACAAATTCTCAAGGTGGCTTTCATAAAATAATTGATAGGTTGTTTTCTTTAAACTGGAAAGTTTTTTGTTTGTTTTTCTAAATTGCTTCTCCCATAGTGGTGCTTAGGAACATAGGGCAACTCCCAATAGAACTTTTGTATTTGCTGGACTTTGTAAAGTAGTGCTGCTGGGAGATAGTGATACTGGAAGTAGATAGCACTAAATTTTCCAGTGTTCATCGGACCACACAGAGGCAAGGATCAAACTCAGGCGATACTTCACTAAAGAGATGCGTTCTCCCCTTTGCTATTCTCCTGTACTCCTACATTTCTCCTCATTTATGTATCTTGCACAGTATTTAGCACATAATAAGTGATGACTTGTTTGATTGAAGGAATGCCTGCAAGACTAAAAAGAGAATTTGATAAATTGAGATCTTCAGATATAATTATTTTATAAATTTATATTATTATTACTATTATCATTAGAATTATTGTTGTTTTTTTTTTTTTTTACTACATCTGGCAGGACTCAGGATTTACTCCTGGCTCTGCAGTTAGTATTTACTCCTGGCAGGCTCAGGGGTCCACATGGTTTACCTGATAGACCCTGGGTTGGCCATGTGCAAGGCAAACGCCCTGTTGACAGTGCTATTGCCTTGGATCCAGAGAGAATTTTTAAATATGCTCTTTCAGTTAGCTTCAACACAATAAGATATTATAATTCAACTAAAATATAGTTGTGTAAACAAATCTCTTATGAAAATTCCCCATAGGAATAGCTACATGTATTTAATTAAAATAGTTAAAAATAAAAGGCATATAATATAAACAGTGTCAAGGGAAACAAAGCAAACAGTAGTAAAATAGGAGCAAATGTTGATCAAAAATATATTTCAATGAATTTAGGAAAACAATTAGGGCAGATTTTTCAATTCATAATCTCTCATCTCATATTCCACTTTTTTATTAATACACATATTGGACAATTGTATTCCAACTAGGCTATCTTAACAGCCTACAACAGAGGAACAAATGATATTTGACTAGCATGAACTTATAATCTTCAACTTAAGTTGTATGTAAGATGTATTTTTATATAGCTTAGTCAAGACAATCAATAATGATAATGATGCCACTGGAAGCAAACACTGTAGTGCCATAAAATGAGTATTAAAATGATACTGAGCTATTCTGAGTCCAAAAGACAATCCATTTATCAAGAATAAATGATAGAAGATGTGAATAAAAATTATTTCCAAAAATCTGACTACATAGATTTTCATTCTTTAGGAATTAATTTCATGGTTGTTTGCATTCTCACTCCCTAACTCTATATAACTATAACAAGTTGGATTTCTATTTTAGAAAAAAACATACGGAGAGAAAGAGAGAGGAGAGAGAGAGGAAAAAAAAAAAAAAAGAAAGAAAAAAACATACAAGGGAATGGCTGACAAATGCATCATTTTGAACTATTGCTTAACAAGTACATATTCAGATCCTTGAGTATAGAGAATATTTATCAATATTTTGGTTGTTATTTTAGCATGCTTCAATGACATGATACATAAGCAATGGTAACAAAATATTAAATCCTTAGGACAAATTTTACATTTTATAGACTCTCAATGAAGAAATAATTTTTTGAGACAAGCTGAAATTACAATAGCCAGAAATTCATTCAACTTTTAGCAATATTTTACAAGTTTAAGTGTGCTCATATTTTAAAGTATATAAGTAACAATTTTGTTTGTTTGGGGTGCCATATAAGGCAGTATTTAGCTCAGCACTCAGGGATTACTCTTGGCAATGATTAGTAGACCATATGTAGAAGCAAGGATGAAACCCATGTTGACCACTTATAGAACTAACAGCCTATCCTCTGTAGTATGTTTCCCTGGCCTCCAGAAAATGCTTTAATTAGTGTGGATAGGAATATTTTTGAAAAACTTGATGCTAAAATTACTAAAATTTCTTTCTTACAAATATAATATTTTATATAAATATATATGAATATAAAACAACCATTTATTATATATAAACATGCACACATATATGATGTTTATATATACAATAAGTTTATATATATGTGTATATATATATATATATATATATATATATAAGCAGTGAGTAGTTTCACAGCATCTTCAGAGAAAAGGATGAAATTTCTATGAATAAAGTAGGTTTCTCATAGAAATTTTATCTGTGTCTGGTCACCATAAATAGGTACATATTGTTTGTACATATATCTACTCTCTATGTCCTTAAAATAGCTTATAAATATAATAGTTATAACAGTATCAGCACTACCTCATTTTAAGATAACTTTCATACGTAAAAGTAAAATAGAATTTACTTCAACATCTCAAAATTTGCCCTGATTGCTTATAATACATAATGTGTAATATCTTTCGGTGATGTATATACACATATATAGTCATATCTGTTTTTACTTCAACATTTTAAAAGCTAATAAAAATGAATGTAAAATAACATGAGGCAGTTTGCAATTTTATTTTACATTTTAATAACAGAAGACATATATAATGTTTTTCCCAGGGATAAAATGCTGTAGCACATGTTTTGTGTGAATGTATATAAATGTTTAATTTTAAAGGGCACTTTTCTCTTTCATTTTCTTAAACATTAGTTTACAAGAACAAATATTTATATAATTTAAGAATAAAATGTTATCACATTGCATGCTCTAATAATATAATAATTCTTTAGTACTAACTATAGGGTCTTTCTTGTTTATAGACTGCTTTAATAATTTTAGTATTATTATTAGAGTCAAAGTGTTTTCTGGTCTTATATTTTTGTTTTGGGGCAACACTATATGGTAGTTAGGCTTACGCCTGTATCTTTGCTCAGTGAATATGCTTGGTGTTTCTAGATGAGGGTAGGCCTGGTGAAAGATAAGTACCTTAATGTTTGTACTATGTCAACAAGATAATTATAATTTTACAATATAATTAATAATTAATTAATATTGGAATGATATGTTAAATATATTAATAATGTATTACGTATAACGATGATGGATTAAATATAAAGAATTTATTCCCTATTATTTAAAATATATTTATATGTACATGCAAAATAAATCTATTTCTCTAAAATTTAAATTTGACTAGGTTTAACTAGGTCCTAACTGTATTATTTTCTAAATCTGGCATTAACAAAATAATAAAACAAAAATAATAAAATAAAAACCAAAATTTAAACACACAGACCAAACACATGAAAAATTTCAACCAAGCAAACCAACAAAACCTGAAGAACTGGATTGAGTACAAGGTCAGTGGGGAATGGAATATAAAGTTTAATGGGAGTTAGAGGAATGAAGATAGGTAGAGTGAAAATTGGTTGTGCCATGACAAAGGTGACTGTCTTATTCAAAGGGTTACACTGAGAAAGACTATTCTAGGAAAAAAATTGTCTCCAAAGCAGGCTCATGTCAGACTTAGTTGAGAAACAATTTAATGTCTGGCTTTGAATCAAAAACAGCAAATTACTTACTGGATACATATCACTCATCAGAGATATTTCAAAAAAATACTTAAACTGATCACTGCTAAAATCCAAGTATGGAATGCCCCAAAAGAATTGTATTTCATATTTCACAGTCAAATCCTTACTTTCAAAGAATATCTGATACAGATTTTTCTAGGGACTTGAAAGGTATCTTTTGTAGTTTTTCTTTTACTTTTTCAAAAAGAAATGAGTTTTCTAATGACAGATACATTCTACTAGAATTTTTACACATCTTTAGCATTAACACATCTTTAGGGCAAAATATTTTTATAACCATGTACTTATACAAATATAACTATTTATATCATTTATATATATTTAGTTGCATAGCAATTTTGTTCAAATTAATTTTGAATTTTCTCTTCAAAGAAATGCCTAAATAATTCTAGGAGGAATAAGCTTATTAACAAAATCATCTTATAAAAATAAGAGTATTTACACATTAAAACAATTTTATTTTAAATTATATGCAGTTTTTTATATGTGTGGTTTTTTTTTTGATATTCATTTATGGAAAAGTGACTGCCTTATTAAAAAATACATTTCTGGTTCTGTTTCACTACTCCTCTAAGATTATCTACAAAGACTCCAATGTGACCAAACTGTAAATTTGTCAGTTTGGGGGCTGATATCACAATTTTTTTTGAGTGATTGTAGTTACCTCCTCCAAAAATTCTCCTTCTTCCAGGAGAAATGGCAGTTGAAAAAACTCCCTACGAAACTTTCGTATCAATAATAGTGCTTTGAATTCCTTGGCAACTTAATTTGTTTGATGCTGACATCTCCCTAGAAACACACAAATTTAGATGGAAATGTGTAGCTGAACTTACTTCATGTTTGGAAACAAATGAAAGAACAGAATGGTCTAGCAGTAAGAATTACTAAACCTTGTCATTGTCATAATAACCACATTACATATGGTTATGTATATAGCATAATTTCTACAAATTTATTCAAACTTTATTTTTTTTCAGTGTTCCTTTTTTGTTTCCATTACCTTTTTTATTTTTTGAAGTAATTTTGTCCTCACTTATCTAGAAACAGATATATTAGAGTAGACTTAGTCTATATATATGTTATATATACATCTTTAAATAAATTAAATTATGAAAAACATTTATTATGCTACATTAAAAATTCTGTTTATGAAATATCCTCATAAATTTCATAATATATGAAAAAGTGTTAGATATACTATTATTTATTCTATAAATATATTAAATGTAGTTTGCATTGTCTATACATTGTATTAAAATGTTTTTCTTTAAAATGAATGCTAATTAGATGTTACCTCCCCAATCTTTAATCTTTCTGTAATCCAAACTTTTTATTATTAGTTCTATTTCATATAGTACCATTTGAGTTCGATTATTTGAAAAAATAATTTAAAATACTTTACATTGTAGAACATACCTCACAAATAATACCCAAGACTTTCTGGTCTTTCTAAATGATCATTAAAGGGATAAAAAAATTATATGTCTATAAAAACTCTGCATTTGGTGAACCAGATAGGTTTTGATTTTTAATTTAATTTCTCTATAAAACAATAGCTGTGTTATCAATCTGACATAATAACCATATGTTACTTAAGAATATATTTACTGTGCTTTATGTATTTACAATATATTTTCATGATTTAAGTTTTAATATGTGTATTTTTATTTTTGACTAAGAAATCAGAGTTTTCAAAGTAAAAATAACTAAGGATTTATTTTCTTAACTACATATCCATTCAATGATTAGATTCATTAATTTTTATATACATAAAACTGTGAAAATCTAATCACATTTAATTGAATATTTATGTATATAAATTTCTATAATTATTAAAATATATCTTATGGCATAATATAATCAATTGATTATTTTTCTAGAATAATTTTAAATTTCTCGCTAAAATTTCAGTAACTTAAATTTTTTTCACAGAGAAAGAGAATATTGATAAAGGGATTATCACCCTGACTTTAGAGATAAATCTCACCACTTCAGCCATGTAAAAGGGTACCAATGACCCCATGTCTCTTTATGTTGGTTTTCTCATTAATAATGAGTTTCAAAGATTATTTGGAGCTGTATTAGTAGTTGGGCTTTTTTTTTTAACATTTTATTTTTAATTATGAGAACAAAGATACTAAGAAAGAGAACAAGGTAAAGTTGCAGTGGAAGGACAATCACCCATAACATAATTCTCAGAAGTCCCCTTGCTGATACCTTAACTTTGAACTTTCAGCTAAAGAACATTAAGATAAATAAAACAGAATTCATGTACAATTACTTTGTCCCTCAAGTCACCAGATTATAACACATTATAATATTTCTTAACAGCACACAAGGCAATCTAAAGCCATAAAACTTATGTAACTCCTTAAATATTAGAGGCATAGTATTTTTTACATTTCTATGTACATGCATATTAGCTTAAGTTAACCTCAAATTATTATTTTTTTTTGCCAGGTTTGATCCTTGTCATTCCTTTTGTTCCACAAAATACAGTCAGGAGTTTTTCTTGAGCTCAGAACAAAAATTTAGCCCTGAATATTGCCAGGTATAGCCCCCAAACTAAAAATTAATGAAAATATTTTCCTTATTTATAGTTTTGGGATAGGGTGCTTTATCATATTAACTATGCTTTGTTTAGTTCCTGATTTAAAAAAATACATTCTAAAACTGTTAATTTCTTTTATACTCAGTTTTATATCACATTCAATACTGAAAAACAATAGTTAAGTACTATTTTAAAATAAATGTCTCAGGGAATAGAACAAAATGATGGAAAAAATCAAATATTTCAATATTCATATATTCAAATTGTTAAAAATTTAGTTCAATACATATGTTAATATAAAAATTAACCAAATTTGGGTTCAATGGATGGGAAAGACTGGGTGAGTGTTAAGAATGTTTCTCAAATGGGCCCGGAGAGATAGCACAGCGGCGTTTGCCTTGCAAGCAGCCGATCTAGGACCAAAGGTTGTTGGTTTGAATCCCGGTGTCCCATATGGTCCCCCGTGCCTGCCAGGAGCTATTTCTGAGCAGACAGCCAGGAGTAACCCCTGAGCACCGCGGGGTGTGGCCCAAAAACTAAAAAAAAAAACTAAAAAAAAAAAAAAAAAGAATGTTTCTCAAATGTGTTCAATTAATGGAACCACAAATAATTCAACTATCACTGATGTGGCGCTTGTCTGTGCAGACCAGCTATTCCCAACATAGTACATCATTAAACTGTTGGCCTCTTGGCCAAGAATCACCAGTTAGAGCCCCAGACATCCTAAACCTCCAGTTAAAACCTAAATTCATTTTAGAAAATTATAGTACATAAACAACTATGCTAAATTATATTTGTAACATTTTATTAAAGTATAGAATAGTTCAAGCAAAAATGCTAAAAATTATTTTATTCCAATCATAATCTGTCACTAAGATTTAACAGCAAAAATAATTGAATGCTTTTGCAATAAGTTTAAAAGCATTTATCATTGTCCAAAAGAGCTCAAAATATGGACTACATGCCTGGTATGTATAAGATCCTGATTTTGATCCCATAATATCACATGGTCCCTGAGCACCACTAGGAGAGAGCACTATGAACAACACTGTGTGAAAGATAATGATAAAAAATATAATTTTGAATATTAAAATTAGAGGAATAATTATACCACAATTCCAGTGTTTTGGGTCATTCTGTACAGCTAGTTAGAACTAACATGAACAAACTTGCTTCTTAAGATATTTATTTAACATATTGTATGTGATATTTGGAATATATTTAGAGTAGATTTGCTTCAAACCTTTGTGACTAAATGGCATCATTAATATTCAGGCAATAAATGTTCCAAAATGAGATTAGCATTAAACTCATGGTAAAATAGAAGTAGGATATATATATATCTGGACATTATTTAAGAATTGTAGCATACTGTATTTTAAAAAGTCATTTTGTAGTTCCCGGGCATTTTTTTTAATTGTTCAACCAGAGAGGAAAGAAGAAAATACTAAAGCTAATGCATTAATGCTTGCATTTTAATTAAATGCATGATCACAAACTAAGTGGTGACTTGAGTAGTCATGGGCATATAGAAAATGTACCCTTGCAAAATAACATAATGAGGACAAACATCATTGTCCTCACTGATTGCAAGTATTCTCATTGAGTGACTAAATATAGACTATGAATAAAAGCCTATGCCAATTTTAATATAGCAATTGGGAAAAATATTTTCTCTACAGATCATTACCCTTAAAATATTTAAATTAGAATGAATTTTATAGGAAATATAAAGATAGCCCGAACCAGATAGTATTCCTGGATGTAACACTTTAATAAGAAAGCAAACTACCCTCCAACATGATGAAAATTATTGCTCTGAACAGCCGTCTTAAGGTTGTAAGCAGAAAACTTCTTATATCTTTTTAATCATTAGCCTCCATGCTGAAGTAGTCAATATGGACTGAGAGGCCGCAGGCAATGTTGTGTGCTCTTTACCTCATTTACTCTGCAAATGTTTTATCCAGGGAACAGTAACAACAGTCAGCAGGGATTACAATTTAAACTCACTAATACCTGTGGGGATTCTGAGGTTTACATTCACTCCTTCTCTGCAGATTGTTTTATATCCTATTTAATCAAATCCTACCTTAATGTTTTCTTTTGACCAATAAAAAAAATAAAGAGAAAAAAAGGAGGATACAAGAAGTAAAACTACTAGCTTTGAGTAGATTCTGAATACACTCTAAGAATCAAGGCTTTGGGAAAAGAGAAGTAGGAATTCCCTTCTTCCTTCTTTGTTCTCTCTTCCATGCTCTCTCTACCTTCCACTCATTCTAAACTAACCTCTCTACCTCCCACTCATCCTTCAAGTCCACATTAAATTTTTACATGTTCAGGGAACTCTTTCTTTTTCACCCAATGTTGCTAGTTTTCTCCCACTATCACTTCTATATGCTTTCAAAGAAATCACAGATTTTTCCATTTTTGTTACTATCAGTGAAAAATAAATAAGGATCAATGTAATTAATTGTTGACAGACTGTCTTCCTCACTAACCTATGAGCACTCTGACAGCAGTGACAGTTTCTGTCATTTTATCGCTGAAACTAACCCATCACTTGCAACAAAGCTTGATAGGTATGCAGTAAAATGTCTCATATAAATTAATGAATAAGCAAACTTGTTTAAGTTCAGTTTAATACAGTTTTCATTGTAACTTTCAAGTTATAATGTCGCAATGAGAATATAAAAGGTTTAGCTACACAGAATGCTATTTAACTCAGCACATTTTTTGTATCAATTTTATTATTTCAAATGCCAGACAAGACATTCTCATTTTATTTGACTGCTGTAAAGTTATGTAACTAAGGTATTTATAAATAGGTTGGAAGCATTATGGTTGTTTTAAGGTCACAAAGATGATAAGAATCAAATGCTTTGTTAAAAACTAGCAACATATGCCCCCAAAATATATTAAAACTAGATTAAATTATTTTTAATAAATACATATTAATGATTTCTGATTGTCCACATGTCTTAATTAGTTATTATAATATTTGAATTTTATTTTGGGGGAGCACACCCGGTAATTCTCAGAGATTACTCCTGACTCTGAGCTCAGAATTCACTCCTGGATAGCTCAGGGGACTATATGGAAGTCAGGGATAGAACCAAGGTGGGTCCCAAGGGCAGCAGCATACAAAGCAAACGCCCTACCCACGGTGCTATCACTCCAGCCTAAATATTTGAATATTCTTAATGTCTTGAATATTTTCTTGTTGACAACTTATTTCCTCTTACTCTACTTAAATATTTTATCCTTCCTTATCTTGAAAATAGGCACTCTTAATTTATGATAAAGATTTCTTGCAAATAATTCAGCACTTATGAGAATTATGTCCAGAAAAAAGTGCTACAACTCACTAACCAATATAAAGATCTGGCCCCAGCATCTCTGCTGACCAAACCTTTTCTAACTGCCATCATGTCCTGGAGGAGTCACTCCATCCATCTACCAATGCGGGCTCGACCCCTTGGATGAGCTGTGAGCCTAGCAGGAGGGAGTTGGTATTCTTCCTTTGGCGTCTCAACTCCAGACCCCAGAACTCCACCCATTAAAGGCACCAGGCCTAAGCAGGCTTCAGGAAGAGGTGGCATGTGGACTGGGCACAGAAGGCAAAATTTGCAGGACTCAGTGCGAGTGCACAAGTGTCTGCCGTGGTTGAGACACATTTAAAGCAATATTTAAGAGTTTCTTATTTTTTTAATTAATAATTTTATTTTGACCAAAGTGGATTACAAATCATTCACAGTAGTATTTCAATGTCACATAGTGACATTGAATCAGGGACATTTCTAAGTGTCTTCTATCGTCGTACCTTATTTTTCCTCCTCTTAACTCCATTGCTGTTATCACGGAGTTAAAAAAAAAAAGAGTAAATTAATGATTATAAAAATATATTTCTCCTTGTGAGAGGAGTTTAAAAAGAAACAGTAAAAGAGAGTTGCAAAGGGGAAAAATCATTATGTTTCTAAAAAGTGGTACAACTCACTAAAAATATTTTATTTTCAGCATGATTGTTTAGAGATACATAAAACCACGAATTTGTACAAACATATGAAATTAACTTTAAATTGAAAAGCAAACCGATAAAGGTCAAATAAAAATAAATCTTTATAGAAAAACTATGGCCTTTGCCTTTCATCTTGTTTACCTGAGACTCTTCAGGAGAGAGCCCTCAGTACAAAGCTAGGAGTAAACTCTGACCATTGCTATATGTGGACCCCAAACAAAAGAAATATAAGACAAAGAGAGCCCATGAGAAAAGAAAGTCTCAGTTTGATCCCTGGTTATATCTAGTCCCTATATACTGTCAGGAGTGATCCCTGAAACAAAAGTTTGACTTTTGCACCACCAATAGTTCAAAATCCCCCTATCACCACAAGCATCACTCCCTACACATAAGGAGAATGTCTTATATTTGAAATTTTCAAAAAAGAACTCCTAGTTATTTAACTAATACATTAAATAATAGATTTACAAATGCTTTTTTTCTTTTAATCTCATATTAAATTTTAATTGAATATACATTTTAAATAAATATATATTTTAATTGAGATACACAGTTAAAAAGTTGTTCATACAACTTCCAACACCCTCCACCAGTGCATGTTTTCTGTCACCAGCGTCCTTGTTTTGTTTTTTTCCATTCTGTTCTCCCCACTACTGTCACCTTGCCAGTTTCATGCCTATGTGGTAGAAATTCTTCTCCTCCTCTGACTCTATCCTTCTCCTCCTTCTCTTCCTCCTCCTCCATATCCTTCTTCGTCTTCCTCTTCTTCCTCTTCTTTCTCCTTTTCTCTTTCTTATTTTTTTCATCTTCTTTTTCTTCTTATCTCAATTACTCTCTGCTTTTTTTTTTGATTTAGACACGGGTTTGCAATATTGACACTGAATGAGGTATAATGAATATCATGATACTTATCTCTTTTCAGCACCCAGTTCTTGTCCAGAGTGATCACTTACAAACTTCATTGTAATAGTGGTCACTTCTCTGTCCTAACTGTGCGCCCTACTATATGTAGCAATATTCCTACCATAGACGGATGCTACTGGCCCTTATCTCTATTGTATTTGGATATTATTATCATGTTATATTTTTTACAAATATTTTCTCTCTCTGTATATATATGTATGTATATATATATATCTACACATATATGCTTTTTGGGTCACACCCTGTGACATTGTTCAGGGGTTACTCCTGGCTACGCGCTCAGAAATCGCTCCAGGCTTGGGGAACCATACGGGATGTGGGAAATCTAATCACAGTTTGTCCTACGCTAGTGTGGACAAGGCAAACACCCTACCTCTTCGCCACCGGTCCAGCCCCTATTTTCTATATTTTTATGATGGAAGCATCTCAATAAATACATTAATTTAATTTGTTAATAGTGTTGAGTTCAGATTGTAATACTTGTACCATTCTTACTTTAGGTCATTCACTCTCATCATAAGTCATGTGGAGCAGGTAAAAATCAACTCTAGCAGTTTTTTTTTTTGCTTAATGAAATATATTTTAACCAATATTACAAGTCAAGTTGATATTTATAGTTCTCAAACAAAGAAGTAAACTATATCAGAGATATGTCAACCCTGCAAGTGAAAATCAAGAATGCACCTGAAAAAGAATAAAAATATAAGAATAAGTTTTAAAAAATGGCATGAAGTTAAGGAAACAGTGCTTAAGTAATAGTATGTTGAGAGGGTGTTTGCCTTGCACTCTGTAGAACCAGGTTTATTAGTCTTCAGCATACTATTTGTTCCCCCAAGCACATCCATGAGTTATTCTTTAGTGTAGAAAGAGGAGTTACCCATAAGCATTATTAGGTGTGGCTCAAAAATATATTTAAAAAAGTTAAAAATAAAATTAATAAAATAAATAATAAAGTTTATAAGCTTAAATTACAGCAAAAGTGTTATTGATGCAAGAACTGTGGGTCAGGTTACTATTTTCTTTGCACATGGTAGACCAGTGACTCCTGTAACAGATAGTCACAAAGAAATCATTCCTGAGCAGTCAGTATAAGCATTGAGCATCACCAGCCTTGGCCCAAAAATAAAGCAAACAAACAAAAAGCTTTGCAAAGACAAATTTCTGTCAAGATTAATGCCTTTCCACCCCTGAAAAATAGACTTATAGAAGAAGCTACAAGTGCTACAAAAATTTCAGTAGAGAGAAAATAAATTATTTATGCACTATTAGAGTTAACAATGTAGTAAATACAGTTAACTTTTATGAAAAGTATATAAGCTAAAACAAATTTAATGCAAATAAACTTTAATCATAAAATAATTGATATAAAAAGTTCTATATCAGATGCTGCTAAAATTTTTCATAATTTATAGTAAAATTTAATATGTATTAACATTGCTATTAAACATAAATATTAAATTAATCTAGCCTATTAAATAATACAGTAAAATAAGTGGTAAATGCATTAAAATTAATATAAGAAATATCTATCAAAACATTGTTTATATTAATGAGCTATAGTACAAAATAATTACATTTCACATAAAGTAATATAGAAAGTTGTGTATGCATAAATTTTCAGTTAATTATAAACTATTAATTTAAAATTTTAATAAGTATAAAATGTGATATAAAGTTATATTGCTCTGTTATATTTAAAATATTAATTATTTAGGGGATGGTGTGGTGGCACTAGAGGTAAGGTGTCTGCCTTGCCAGTGCTAGCCTAGGATGGACTGCAGTTCAATCCCCCGGCGTCCCATATGGTTCCCAAAGCCAGGAGTGACTTCTGAGCGCATAGCCAGGAGTAATCCCTGAGTGTCACCAAAACCAAAAAAAAGAAAAAATAAGAAAGAAAATTAATTATTTAGAGGTGGCAGTTCATTACACTTGTCTGTTCTCAGGTAATGCTCTGGGCATAGTTTTTCAGTGATTCAAATAATTGACTTACATTGCCATAAAATATTTTTATATCAAAAAATAAAGGAGAAATAAATATCAACTGTGAGGTTTGAGTAAAAAAGAGAAGATAAACCTTGTGAGTGATATATTTATATTTATTCAGGAGAGTTGTTTAAAATAATTAAAATATTCCAACACTGTGGCCGGAGAGATAGCATGGAGGTAAGGTGTTTGCCTTGCATGCAGGACTGTGGTTCGAATGTCGGCATCCCATATGGTCCCTCGTGCCTGCTAGGGGTGATTTCTGAGCGTAGAGCCAGGAGTAATCCCTTAGCGCTGCCTGCTGTGACCCAAACAACAACAACAACAAAAATATTCTAACATTGAATGTATAACTCAAAAAGATATCAATTGGGAGTAATGGAGAAAGAGTAAGCATTAATTTGCGGCACAGGTATAAACAAAAAGATAATTTGAGTATTTCATATATACAAAGATATTCACGATAACAGTATTTGTTCTGCTGAGGTCAACTAAGTGCCTAGCTTAAAAGATCTTTAACTCAAATGTGGTGTATTAATTGGCAAACAATTCAATATCATCAAGGAAAATGCAGCTAAAATATGCTTTAAATTATCAAATTAAAAGTAAAAGAAACAATATGAGCTTTATAACAATACTTTGTACCTAACAAATAATAAAAATATTAGATGAATAATACAGAGAGTGTCAATGTCTGTACATATAATCTACTAAAATTCAGGGTAGATACAATATAAATAGGAATAGAATTAAATGAATTCAGGCAGTATGACTGTGATAGAAATCAAAGGAAATGATATAATTAAACATTAGAAGGCTTTTTTAAGGCACAGAAGCCAAACTCTATAGGTTTATAATCTTTTGCAAATTACTTTTATCAATGTCATCTAGATGCCTACATAACTAGAATCCTGGAATATTATAGGTGCTCAATGAATATGACTGATTTGGAACTATAATAATTAATCTGTGTTCCATAGAATAATTATATATATGTACACATGTGGTACAAATATACATATATATGTTTTTCATTTAAAATGTATTACTTTTTAAAAAAATGTATTACTTTTAGTAGATGTATTAAAACTCAGCAAAGTATGGTTTGCTGTGTTTAGTCTATTTATCAGACAATCTAATCTTGTATTAATAGAAATTGCTATAATTATTCAGGCTTGTATTGTCTAGTATGCAACACTTAACTAAATTCTCTAATTAATTCTACCAGTTTTCCAGGGAAATCTCTTGGGTTTTCTTGGTATATAATCACATTGTTTGCAAATAATGAAAAATTTGTCTCTTAATCATTTCATGTCTTAGTGCTTGGTAAGCATATAAACTGTGATTGTAGAATTTTTGTTTCTTCTTTTTTTACACCTTAATTAGATACTAGTTTTGGCTTCACACATATTGAACAGCCAATGATGTATACTATCAAAAAATGAGAATTTTTTCTACTAAAAATGGTTCATTTAAAATTAATTTTTCAGGGCTGGAGCTTTAGCACAACAGTGGGGCATTTACCTTCCAAGCGCCAGACCTGAATGGACCCAGGATAGATCTTGGGCATCCCATATGATCTGGGAGGCTGCCAGGAGCGATTTCTGAGTCAGAGCCAGGAGTAACCCCTGAGTGCCTCTGGGTGTAGCCCAAAAACAAAAATAAAATAAAATAAAATTATTTTTTCAAAACTATTGCCTCATTATCTTGTTGAAAAAATACATACATACATACATACATACATACATACATACATACATACATATATATAGCTGCTGGAGAGAAGCCCTGATTCAATAGTTGCCTTCCAGCAATTAGAGGAGTGCCCCCCCCCAGCAAAAAAAAAAAAAAAAAGAAAAGAAAAATCAGAGAACTGAAAACAAATATAATGTTTAAGGCACTTGCTTTGAATGTGATTGACTCTATTTAATCCCATTACCCTGAGTACTAAAAGGAATTATGTCTGAGCACTGAGTCAGGGTTCTATAGCTGGACGTGTACCCCTTAAACAATACAAAGCAAAATATCACATTAAAATAGTCAAATAGAGCAGTGATGATGATGTAGTTATCCCTGTTGAGACCCAGAGGTGCCTTACAGCGTGGAAAGTGCATGACTAAAACTTAGTGGTCGCCTTACCTGGGTGGAAGAGGCTCAGGAGGGTCCCTGAAAAGAGCAGCTCCACCTCCCCAACCACACCCCTGGCTAAGGCAAAACCTCAGTGGGTACCTGACATTGGTGGTGGAGCAAACGGTAGGGCATTTGCCTTGCACACACTAACATTGCGGTTCGATCCCCCATTGTTTCATATGGTCCCCAGGCCAGAAGCGATTTCTGAGCGCATAGCCAGGAGTAACCCCTGAGCGTCACTTGGTATTGCCGCAAAACAAACAAAAAAATTAGCACAACCCCCCCTGTTCATTATAGATTCTTTACATTATGTTATAATTCTGAACATGAAGAATTTTAAAGTAGCATTTAGGGAAAAATATCAAAAATTAATTGTAACAGGTTTATTTAAAAACTGCTAAAGTTAACAACACTTTTCAATTTCTTTTGGTTACAGATCTGTGACTTGTTTAATATTTGGATGCGATTTTTATTCTAGTAGAATAGCTAAAGAATGTCAATCAGCAATAACCTTAAATATTTTGAATATTTCAATCATTTTAACTAATGCTCTTTTATTAAAAGCAAGATGACTTTTCAGATAATATGTGTGTATACATGCATATACATTATATGTATGTATGCGTACATTCAGGTATGTTTCCTTAGCATAAATTATCTTATTAAAAATGTGAATAACTGTCCTCAAAATTCCTATTCTGTGAACATTTTAATAGGCAGAGGAAAAATAGGCTAACCATCTAACCATTAAAGAAGCATCTATTTCATATCTGTCCCTCTGGTCCTCAAGCATTCATCCAGAATAATAAGAATTTTCTGAAGCTTATACAGTTTTTCTTATATGATGAGTCTGAAACTCTTTTTCTCCTTAAAATTTAGAGGAATCCTGCAGTTGCTAACATTAAACATACTGACAGAAATTATCATCATATTTCAGCAATATATATAAGTCCTTTGGGTTCTCTAAGGAACTGACAACATTCCCATAAAATATTAACTATGAACAATAAAAACCCTTCACAAGAAGTGAGAGATTAGAAGAATCTAGAAACTCTGAGAACAGATTTTGACTAACACATTGATTTGAATTCCCTTGAACTTTGTGTTTCTAGACCAACAAAATGAAAAACAAGAAAATTACTAGCATAAATTATTCTTGCAAATATTCAAAAATATTAAGAGATGTATACTGAAAAGAATAGATGATAATAAATTGGCAATATTAAACTTCATTGAATGAATAAGTAAAAGTGTATTACACTGATTCCTGATAAAGTGAAAAGACTAGAAGAAATTCTTCCAAATACCATTAGCAGCCATTTCACAAACACTATTTTGAATTGTGTTACATAATTAAATTAGGTATTTTCAGAATTAGCTTTACAATAATTCCTACTTAATAAGATATTTAGATGAACTAAAAATGTTTAAGTTTTACAAATGTAAACATAACTTGAAATTCAATGCCCAAACTGGAAATATGGCTATCAACAAACATTAAAAATATCAAGAGGGAAATTGTGCCCCTTTCTTAAATACTATGTAATATTTAGATCAATTCCAATATTAACAGGAATATGTTATTTTAATAATTTTTAAAGAAACACCAACATAATAGCAACATGGAATATATCTGTGCTCACCTAAATATAAAATATATTTGCAAGATTAGTAGAGCTCTTACCAGAAATGCATGCCTCTATACAAGCCACACATTTACATAAGTGCATTCTACAATATGCTGTATTTATAATTAACAACACCTCATATAAGACAGTGGGAATTAGCATACTAAAAATGTATTTTCTAAATTAGGATAGCAAACTTCCTTAAAGCAAAGGTCCCATACTAATTTTGTCTTCAAACTCAACATGTTCTAGAGATTAATTATTATTCTATCAAATAGAAATGTACATAAAATCTTATATTTATTGCATTTCCAAATGAAAAAATTAAAGAAATAATTTTCAATATATAGTCCTAAAAATACAAAAATGTCAAATATAATCACCAAAAGTGTATTAATATTCAATAATCTGTACTAGATGCAATTTCAATAAATTTATCTATATTTTATCATATGGGTTCTTATCACATAAGTTGATTTTTGTTCAAATTTTCTGTCATAACATATGGAATATAGCTCTTCAAAAATTTTTGTATTAAATTTCCTTCAAATGTATTTATAATATTTCACAATTGGGTTTTTTCTTATATACAGCTTTAAAATACATTTATAGTAATATACTTTATATATAACAAGTCTCAATATACAATGATCAAAAAAAGAAAAAAAGAAAAGTTAGAATATTCTGCGATAAAAAGAATAATTTAGTTCCTAATCATATGACTATTTAAAATAGAAGGTGCAAACTTTTTACAACATATTATAGCATAATAAATGGAAAAATAATTTTAGCACTGAAGAATTAGACGAGTGCTAACTGGGTCAACAGAACTGAAGAGAGATGAGAAGAGGCCCCATCAAATACATAGAAATTAAGTTTATAAAATAAAATCTATATTTTATGCTATTAAAATATAAACTAGTACATAGAGATTATTTCAAGTGGATAATTAAACCTTGCTTACTTAAAAACACACAAATAGTGTGTTAAATAAATTAATACAAATTAAAAATAAAAGATTATGCATTGTAGTATCCGAAACACCTAGGCGTATAGGCACCTTGGAAACACGTTATTAAACATTTTCTTATACCTACATACCAGATGCAATATTTACTTAGGGTCATGTAATACACAATATTATTCAATGTACCATTATTCTTAATCCCCAAGTTCAACTCTGCTTTTCTAAACAAGATTTTTATAAATTAAAACAGATAGATATCAGGCTGAAGCGATAGCACAAGGGTAGGGTCTTTGTCTGGCATGATGCAGAACATGGCTTAATTCTTGGCATCCCATATGGCTCCCCCATGCCTGCCAGAAGTAATTTCTGAGCAAAGAACTTGAGAAAAACCCTGAGCACTGCCAACATGATCCCCCAAAACACAAAACAAAACAAAGGATATATATCAGAGGTCTCAAACTCGCAGCCCACGGGCCGTTTGCGGCCTTCCATACAACATTTTGTGGCCCGTGGCTGGCCTTCAAATATCGCAGTATTCGCGATTATTTGCTTACCGAATAATCGTAATAAAAATCGCATTAGTAAGAAAAAATATCGCATTAAACATTCGCATACCCCGAGCAGTTCTGTTCGGGGTATGCAAATGTTTAATGCGATTTTTTGCTATTTTTTTTCTTACTAATGCGACTTTTTATTGCGAATATTCGGTAAGTGAAATCCCTTATGCGGCCCTGCCTCACCCTGACTTTGCCTCCTGTGGCCCCCAGGTAAATTGAGTTTGAGACCATATGTATGTATGTATGTATGTATGTATGTATGTATGTATATATATACACACACACACACACATATATATATATATTACACTTTAATGTATTCTACAAAGATGTGTAACTCTCTTGGCAATAAGTCAAAAATACAAAAATAGTAAGGGTGTGTCTGCTATGAAGTCTCTATGCAGATACAAAAATAAAATCAAAGCCAACAAATAAATCTCTCTTAAAGTTAAATGTAAATACAAACCATAAATACACATTACAGCTAGGGTGTCAATCAGTTTTATATCTAGTCCACGGATTTTGTCTTATTTGAAAAATGAATATCGTACTATGCCCATGTTTATTGCACTTTTACAATTAATAAGAAATCTAATATAAAAAGTTATTTATCTTGGTAGTAGCAGCAGTATAAAAGTTAGTACACATATCGAATGGTACACATATCTTACTTATATCATATGATACAATTCCTGGAACCACATATAATTCCGAATCCCTGCTAAACATGTATAGGGTGTCCAATGAATGTATACCTCAGTATTAAGTGTATAGGATTTATTAATCCAAAATAAAACAAAAAATAACAATAAAAGGCACTTATAATGACGTAACACCAAGTTATATTACTGAACACTGATACAAGAGAACATTTTCTAAAAGGTTTAAGATAACTCATTAAAATTTATTCTATATATGTGTATATATTTGAAACCATAAAGTTCCCAATATGGCTTGAGATAGATATATAGTTAATTCTCAACACATGGAATACTGCCAGTTTTTATAGTTAGAATTAAACCTAAAACGTTTATTTATGGGCAGAGCGGTGACTCAAGCGATAAGGCTTCTGCCTTGCCCGAGCTAGCCTAGGATGGACCACAATTCGATCCCCAGCATTCCATATAGTCCCCCATGTGCGATTTCTGAGCACATAGCCAGGAATAACCCCTGAGCGTCACCAAGTGTGGCCCCAAAACCAAAAAAGAAAAAGAAAAATAGACAGCTAAGATAGTGCCGGAGAGAGAGTACAGCATCAGGCGGCTCTAGTACCTCGATTCTATTCCCCAGCTCCTGGAGCCAGGAGCGATTTCTTAGTGCAAAGGCAGGAGTAACCCCTGAGAGTCACAGGGTGTGCCCCCCCTCCAGAAAGACAACTATGATGGTGGTTTGAATCCCTGGATCCTATATGGTCCCCCTAACCTGCCAAGAGCGATTTCTGAGCACAGAGCCAGCCAGGAGTAATTCCTGAGCGCTAGTGGGTGTGACCCAGAAACCAAAAAAAAAGATGTTTTTTAGGTTATTTATTGGATAATACAAGGAAAGGTAATCCATTATACTACAAAGTATGAAACAAACCATTAAATACGGCAATAAAAGCAATTGGCAAAAAGAAATGCAATTATGTTGTATTCATATAAACCCTTACATGAAATAATTTCTAAATATCAATCGTAACTGATAGTCATCTTATAACCATCAAAGAAGCATTTTTAAAAATTGCTTAAAGTTACCTCTGTCTCACAAAGAGAATAATGTTAAATCAGAATATTGTCTTAATGTGACAAGTAATCTCTAATCATCTGAATCCCAGTGCTCAATTTTATATGACAAAAGGACAGGAAAAATAACTGTTGTTTCTGCAGAAAAGGGGTTATTTGCCATCTCCTTAAAATGTGATGATTTATTCCTAATTAAAAACTCATTAGGCAGTATCTCAAAATTTTTCTAACACCATACATGACTAGCTTGCAAGCAATAAAGGCATTAGATGAAAATTAAAAGCAGGCATATATGGAGTGCTTATGATCTACACCTGCATTACACATCTGTTGAATTTCAACTTACAGGAAAGATAAGGCAATCTATTGTCCATCAATTTAGAATGTTAAGTAAAACATTCTCTATTCTTAGTTTGTAACTATGCAAATGAAACAATATTAAAAGTAGAAAATGTGAAAAAGCAAAGGTTAGGGACTGAAGCGATAATGCAGTGGTAACGCTTGCACACAATGATCTGGGATAGACAACGGTTTGATTCTGGGCGTCTCATATGGTTCCCCAAGCCAGAAGCGATTTCTGATTTCTTAAGCGCATAGTCATGAGGAGCCCCTGAGCATCACCACGTGTGGCCCAAAAACCAAAAACCAAAACTAAACAAACAAAAAAGCTATAGTCTAAAATATATAAAAAAATATGAAAAGAAAACTAATAGTAGGTAGGTTGTATATGAATAAAATTAATGTGTTAATAATTTAATATTAGTTTTCTCTTGGTGAAAGTTTTAGGCATATCATCTAAACCGATATTTGTTTTAGTAATATCTGTTTTATACACTGATAAAGATTTCAAAACAGACTCCCATATAAATCAAGGAGAAAGTGAAAAATTCTGGTATACATGCCTTAATGTGTGAGGCATGTGATTGATTTGCAGAAGGTCATGTTTCTTGTGAACCCCTACTGGTAACCTGCAAAGGCCCTGAACACCACTTGGTGCCCCCCAGGGCCCACAGTACTACTGAATTTAAGTAGTGATGTTGTAAAGCTGTATTATTAATCTCACAGTACCTCTGTATCACCAGAAGAGCATTCAGGACTCCTGATTCCTACAGAAATTTCTCAGTTTTTTAAAAAAATAAGTATAGAATAATCTGGCACAAAATTTGGATTGCATTTATGGAAATTCTGGGATACATGATCTCAAGAACATGTGGAAATTTATATACATGTGATACAACTATGAGAGGCTTTTTTTTTTTTTACCATGAATTCTAATTCTGGAGATGAAGAAACTTGAGTTAAGCTTTTGTTTCCTCTTAGAAACTTGAAATGGCAAACATAAATAAAGGTTATTGGAAGAAAGTTGGTCTTTACCAGAGCCTCGAACTTTTTGATGAGTTTCTATGAATACAGAAAATGAATGTAAAGGTAGAGCAACCAATCTTTAATGATTCCAAAAGCTAGACATGCATTAGAAATATATTAGGATGGGGCTAGAGTGATGGTACAGCGGTAGGGCATTTTCCTTGCATGCTGCTGACCCAGGATGGACCTGGGTTTGATCCCTGGCCTCCTATATGGTCCCCCAAGCCAGGAGCGACTTTTGAGTGCATAGTCAGGAGTAAACACTGAGTGTCACCAGGTGTGGCCAAAAATCCACACATCTATCTATCTATCTATCTATCTATCTATCTATCTATCTATCTATCTATCTATCTATCTATCTATCTATCTATCTATCTATCTAGAAAGAGGTGTTGCACATTCTCTTTGGTTTCTGCTTTTTCTAAAGGAAACTGCTGTGTTTGTCAAATATCTTTCTGACATAATTTGTCCTCATTTGGAAGATGAAGTTGAGATGTGTTAACCTCCTTGGTATAGAATTCAGAGATTTAGAGTAACATTCTTTTTAGCAGAGGCTGATAGGAATAAAGTCATATCCAAATCAACATGATCAGCAATATTTTCTTATAAAATGCATTATTATTAATGTATCTATGGTGTATTTGATGTTTAGTATTAAATATTTTTAAAGGAGGCTGATTTTTTCAACATTTTGTAATGTGGAGCTAAAACAACAGATTAAAAAGAATTGTTGGCACCTACAATGGCTTCGTTAGGGACTGTGAGAAATTGTCAGGATTGGAAATTTTCACAGGTGTAGTACAACAAATTTCATAATAAAGATCAAAGAATTTAAAACAAAACAAAACAAAAAATCCCATACTCTCCCACACTCAACTATAAATTGGAGGTTTTCAAAATATATTAATTTGTAATATTAGTTATTAGCATAAATTAATGATTTTATAATTTCAGTAATGATTGAAGAAAGCAGAAAATGAACTTGCTCTGTTAATTGTTGATTAAATTAGTATATTTATTGATAATTTCTGAAAAGTTTAAAGTACTAGTAATATTTTACAAAACAAGGTACTCACATTAATAGTATGTGTTACACAGGTGTCTTATCTGAAGGTACTATGTAAATATAAAGACAGTTACTTTAAGTGCTTTCCTTTTTACTTCAAGAGAAAAATGTTTAAAATATGTAGAAACAACTACTATATATAAAAATGACTTCCAGTGATAAATGTTTTTCATTTTATGCACCCTTCTTGGATTACATTTGGTATGTTTATAAATGTATACCAAAGCTTCTTAAATATTGGCAAAAGAAAAGTACAGCCTATCCAAACATTTTCCAATGATATAAAACGCACAAATTACTGCTCAGAAATGAGATAATTTTATTGTAGTAATTCCGTAGTCTAGGAGTTTCAATGTACAGCTGGAAGGGATCTCAAAGGTATCATCTAATTCATCATTAAGGCAAGAATGTATTAAACTATTCTAGTTAGTAGGAACTTGTTTACTCTTTTGTACTTACTTGTGATCCCTTGGACATGAAGAATTGCTGTTTAAAATAATCCATCTAAAAACCATCAAATTTTGTGAAAATAATAAACAGATCACTCCCTCAGCTGCTAAGTCTCAAAGCTGAACACAATTTTTATCCCTTTTCACGTAAAAACAAATTAATTAAATTATTAAAAACAAGATCTCTAGAGAATTGATAATGATTTTCTTAGATTTTTAAGTGTTAAAATGCTACATATACAAAATATACAATAAGATAATTATGAGACAAAATGATAGAGAATTAATTTTGTTAATATTTGAATTTAACTTATTTTATATGGTACCTATGATGCAAAATTCTATATATATTTAGGTTCAGACTAAAAAAATCTATCTTGCTTTTCTTTTTAAAGATCTTCAGTTAAGAAAAGATTCTTTAGCAAATGATACAAGGAAAACTGGGCAACATTTTAAAGACTGAAACTAAACTGCTACTGTAAAGCATACACTAAGGGTTTACATATGTATATGTGGGAACTCTAACTCTAAAACTTATAAAGAAAATGTGATAATACTTTTTCAGCATGAGCCTAGGTAAGTACTCCCAGATCCCCTGAACAATTTTTGAGAGGCTCCAAAAAATAGAAATTAAAATATATGTAATTATTAATCAATGACAACTTTATATATTTTAATTCCACTTACACCTTGGAATACAATGTTCTGTTTACAGAACAAAACATATTTTAAGTTTATTACTATATATTTTATTAAAGATGTTTATATTTGCTTAGTGTTGTATAATATTGAAGTTTGAACAGTTATGAGTTTTTATTTTATTAATTTCCAATTATTATTTTTAAGTTGCTAAATACTTTCTTTTCTTTTATATTATATTTTATCATGACAACTGTGTAAAAACTATGGGAGAAAATATTTATAAATTGAAAGCAGTTGAACAAAATAAAACAAAAATATTAATAGTATGAAATACCTAGGTGTCTTAACTGAGGTATTAATTAAAATAATGACCATGGGAAATCAAAGTAATTTTGGTTTTCTCATTAACATGACAAAAATAAAAGATTTCTAAATGGAAATGCAAACTTTTATAGTTGTTGTCATGGGAAGTTGTTTATATAACAGAGATAGAAGTAGTAATGGAAAGTTCTTAAAGCTAAGTACAAATATTAGTTCTCAAACATAGTTCAGGGAAAAAAGAAGCTAGTATGTGTTTGGGTGAGATTGTTTTTTCCCCTACATTCTTCTTATTTGCAATGCTATAGCTATGCACTAAGCTATTTCTTTTTGGCTTAATAACATAATGTTTCAGAATGGTAGAATATTAGATAAATGTCAAGTACTCTTCTGTTATTATTTGTTTACTTTTTTAAAGTGAAACAAACTCTTGAAACCAGCACAACACAATTATATTGTACCACAATGACTATAATTTATAACATTAATACAATATGTAACTGAAAAAGTGGAATTTAAATGAATTTACAAAAATTGGGATAAAATGAGTTAATGAGATGGGAAGGGAAAACCTTCACTATGTATATTAAATCAGCACAGGTTCACTTTAAATGTAAAAATGTAAAAATATGGTATTTTAATAAAGCTAAACGTATAAATATGGGAATAGTAAAAATTGCATTAGTAATATTTTACTCATGTAAATTTTGTCAAGAAACATCCAGACTCTTAATTGAATAGAGAACATAAATTTACTATTATATTTGCTGCTCTCATATTGCTGCTCTTGTTGGTAATTAATAAAAACTATTAGAAGGAAGTGGAATATGGTGAGGAAATAAAAGTAAGTTAAAAAGTTACCAAACAAATGGAAGGAGAGTAAGGGATAAGAGAGAAGGAAGATGTACGGAGGAAAGGAGGTTGAAGGAAAGAGAAGGAATGAGAGAAAACAGTAATGATTCAAATTCAGTCTATTTCGTTGTTGTTTGGGCCACACCCCGGCCACATGCTCAGGGGTTACTGCTTGATATGCGCTCAGAATTTGCTCCTGGATGGAGGGGCCATATGGGATACTGGGGGATTGAACCGCTGTCTGTCCTAGACTAACGTGGGCAAGGAGGATGCCTTATCCCTTGCACCACTGCACCAACGCCTTAAATGTAGTCTTTTAAGGTATTAATTTGTGGAGTAAATGGATGCAACTTAAATAAAAATTGTATGATCTCATTTTTATTAGTTTCGTTTGTAAGCATAAATAGCCTTTGATCTTTTCAGTAGTCATTGAGAATATATGTTACATAAAAATAAGAAAATAAAAGTTTTTAAACTAAATTATTTAAGAATGCTTCAGAAATATAAGAAAATTTCTAGTGGAAGAAGTCTGGAAAATATTTGGAATTTAACTCTACTGATATTCATCTCTAATTTGATTAAATAATTCTTTTTTTTCCTTATTTAAACATCTTGATTACATATATGATTGTGATTAGGTTTCAGTCATGTAAAGAAAACCCCCTTCACCAGTGCAACATTCCCACCACAAGTGTCCCAAATCTCCCTCCAACCCACCCTACCTCCACCAGTACTCCAGACAGGCTTTCCAGTTCTCTCATTCATTCACATTATTATGGCAGTTCTCTGTGTAGTTATTTGTATAACTGCACTCACCACTCTTTGTGGTGAGCTTCATGAAGTGAGCTAGAAGTTCCAGCCCTCCAATCATTGTCGCTACGGATTGTTGCAAAAATGACTTTTATTTTTCTTAAAACCCATAGATGAGTGAGACTATTCTGCGTCTCTCTCTCCCTCTGACTTATTTCACTCAGCATGATAGATTCCATGTACATCCACGTTTAGAAAAATTTCATGACTTCATCACTCCTGACGGCTGTATAATATTCCATTGTGTATATGTACCACAGTTTCTTTTGCCATTTGTCTGTTGAAGGGCATCTTTCTTGTTTCCAGAGCCTGGCTACTGTGAATAGTGCTGCAAAAATACAGGTGTGAGGATGGGGTTTTTGTATTGTATACAAGAAAAAATCATCTAATCCCGTGTATGATCTTCTTGATGATGCATTGGATCCTATTTGCCAGGAGTTTGTTGAAGATCTTTGCATCATCATTCATCAAGGATATTAGTCTGTAATTTTCTTTTTTGGCAGCATCTCTGTCTGGTTTTGGTATCAAGGTGATGTTGGCTTCATAAAACCTGTTTGGAGTGTTCCCATTTTTTTCAATTTCATGGAAGAGCCTTGCTAGGATTGGTAGTAGCTCTTCTTGAAAGATTTGAAAAAATTCATTAGGAAATCCATCTGGTCCTGGACTTTTCTTTTTGGGCAGATGTTTGATTACAGTTTCAATTTTCTCAGTAGTGATGGGGGTGTTTAGATATGCTACATCCTCCTTACTTAAATGTGGAAGGTTATAAGTGTCCAAGAATTTTTCCATTTCTTCTAGGTTCTCATGTTTAGTAACATAAAGTTTCTCAAAGTAGTCTCTGATTACCCTTTGGATCTCTGCAATATCTGTCATGATCTCCACCTTCTTATTTCTAATACGGGTTATCAGATTTCTCTCTCTTTCTTTGTGAATTCTGCTAAAGGTCTATCAATCTTGTTTATTTTTTCAAATAATCAACTTCTGCTTTCGTTGATTTTTCGAATTGTTTTTTGGTTTTCCACTTCATTGATTTCTGCTTTCAGCTTTTTTATTTCCTTCTGTCTCCCTATTTTTGGTTCCTTTTGTTGGTCATTTTCTAATATTTTGAGGTGCGTCATTAAGTTATTCAGGTAGAATACATAGCTTCATGGATAAACAACAGCTCAGAAAATTCACAGATGAAAAACCAGCCTTAAAGGAAAAACTGACAGGTCTACTCTAAGACAAGAGAGACCAACAAACACAGCAAACTTATCTACAAAGATGACATTATATCTTATGACAGTCATCTCCTTCAATGTCAATGGACTAAATTCACCAATTAAAAGACAGAGTGGCAAAATGGGTCAAAAAGATGAATCCAACCTTCTGCTGCCTACAAGAAACACATCTGAATAGTCAGAACAAACATAGTCTCAAAATCAAAGGCTGGAGGAAAATTATCCAAGCAAACAACACCCTCAAAAAAGCTGGGGTGGCCATATTAAAATCTGATGACACCAACGTTATACTCAGAAAATTGGTAAGGGACAAAGATGGATACTATGTACTAATCAAGCAATATGTGCAACAGAAAGAAATCAGACTATTAAACATATATGCACCCAATGAGGACCAGCAAATTATCTAATACAGTTACTAATATCCCTGAAAGAAGAAATCAATAATAACAGAATAATTGTGGGAGACCTCAACATGGTCCTATCAGCACTTGATAGGTCAACCAGACTGAAACCCAACAAAAACATACTATCCCTAAAAAGAGTAATGAAAGAAAGAGGACTAGTAGATATATATAGGACACTCAATCCCAAAAACCTGGATACACATTCTTCTCCAATGTACATGAGTCATTCTCCAGAATAGATTACATGCTGACACATAAAACATACCTCCATAAAATCAAGAGGATAGAAATCTTTCAGGCTAACTTTGCTGACCACAAGGCTCTGAAATTATTTGTGAATTCCAAAGGCACACAGAAGAAAAACTTTAACAATTGGAAATTAAACACCCTGCTACTGAAGAACCAGTGGGTCTGAGATGATATCAAAAAGGAAATCAAACTTTCCTGGAAACAAATGTTAATGAAGACACAAACTGCCAGAATCTATGGAGCACAGCAAAAGTGGTCCTGAGAGGAAAATTTATAGCTCTACAAGCACACATCAGGAAGAAAGAAGGGGCATACCTAAATAACTTAATGATGCAGCTCAAAAAATTAGAAAATGACCAACAAAAGGAACCAAAAATAGGGAGACAGAAGGAAACAACAAAGATAATTCTTGTTTCATATAACTTCTTTGGACTTTAATTTTATGTCTTGAAATATGCCTGTGTTTAAGATATTTTCAAATGTTTCTCTCCAGTTTGAAGACTACATTTTACTACTTAGAAGAAATACTAAATTTTCTAAAAGTAAAATTATATATAGAAAAATCGCTAGATCACTATCATATTTTAAGAGAATGAGTTATAGACATATGTTGCTGTAAATTTTTAAATCTTCTAGTGACTTTTTCAAAACTCAGAAATTGTGAAATCTAGAAAAAATATAGTTAATTCAGTGACTATCTAATTTTAAAGTGTAACTGCTTATTAACATAACATTAAAACCAGATTATGACATGACATTTAACCAAATATATCAAATATTATAAACAAATAAACTTTATTACAAAACTTTTCTCAAATTCATATAGGATTATAAAACTGTACGATATGTTCTATTTCATTCCAGCAAGTCATTTGTCACCATGCATAATATATTTTATGCATAATGCTGATTAAAGGATGTAAAGTTCGGCAGGTAATTCTGGGATTTAGAGTGAAGATGAATATAAATGAAGACTAATTCTTTGTGTTGAGGTACAAAAGAAAATTAAATTTGGTCCTATGATATGCTGATAAAATGCAGAGCAGATGATTTGAAAATGATTGAAACATGAACCCAGAGATACTATATTATTATTCTCTCTAAGCAGATTGTCTTCTTTTTTTTTTTTTTGCTTGTTTTGTTTTTGGGCCACACCCAGCAGTGCTCAGGAGTTACTCCTGGTTCTGTGCTCAGAAATCGCTCCTGCAGGCTAGGGGATCAAAGGGGTTGCCAGGAACTGACGTCAGTCCATCAGGGTAGGCCATGTGCAAGGCAAACATATTACTGCTGTGCTATCTCTCAGGACCCAAGCAGGTTGTCTTTTAATAAGACCCTTCCCAGTCTAATGAGTCATGCTCTGTTAATATTTATTCTGATTTTCAAAATGTTAAGAAGTACCTAAAAAAGAAGTTTTTATTTAAGCACAGAAAATATACATTTTTTTCTTAATTTTAGGAATGGACAATAATGGTAACTATTATAGAGAGTTGCTTTAGAAATCCCTGAAATCCATTAATTAACAAGCTTCTAGTGCTACCCTAGTACATATGGGAGAGATCTGTTTAGTTAAGAAGTAGCTGAATTGCCAATCTTACTTTTATCATTTCAACCATCTGCACTCGTGACTTTTATGTGAATTTTTGAATTTCAAATTTCAAAACTCTATTTTTTCTCTGTTCAAGTTATCACAATTCATGCAGCATGTCTTTCAAAAACTTAGTATTCATGTGGGTCTCTTTTTTACACCTCAGTTCCAGCTGCTCCAAGTTTAGTATGAAAACACCCTTTCACTTTTGTACAATGCAATAACAGACAACAGAAACTTAATGATTAATTCACAACTGTTATGGAGGGGGAATGAGGCAGTTGGAGAGTGTTGACAAACAAAATAGGCCTAAGGAAAAGCACTGAACTGTTTTCATACATTCCAACTATAAAAATAAATATACAAAATAATATTTTTCTAAGTTAAAACTCAGTATGTCAAATCAAGCATATAAAGTTATTTGTGCCATTTTACCATGTAATAAAGTTACTATAATACAATGTTAAATAAACATAATGAGCTTATGAAATTGGCAGCCACCTTAGGTACATAAAGATCAAAATTCAACACATTAGCAAAATTTAGCAAGCTATAGTTTGAGTTCCATATTTCAAAGTAATTGGTTCTTGCCAAAATATTTTGTAGACATAATACTGACATAATAACACATTAAATGAGAATACTAGATAATAAATGTTAATTAAGTCTTAATTGGCAGGAAACATAAATTTAAATTTGTTATATTTCATTTGAATACAACAATAAATAATTTTGTAGGCTAGGAACAGTAAGTAGATGAGGCAGAAACATTTCATTGTTGGGCTAAAATGATAACTTATCAAGTTTTTAACCATCATTTACTTTAGAAATTGCTTCAAATTAAATATGGTCTGTCTTTACATTGTCAAAAATGGTTGCTACTGGTTTTGAGCAACAAATATCGGCTGATATGACAGAGAAAGCTATTCTACCTTTATTGAGTTATAACTGATAAAAATACAAAATAAGCGCAGAAGATATAGTGCACCAGGTAGGACACTTTTACTCACATTCTTCCCAGATTTAATGTGTGGTAAGTCATATGGTCCTTGAGTCCTGCCAGGAGTAATTCCTGAGTGGAAAGCTAGAAATGAAGCCTGACTGAGCACCACCTGCTGCGACCATCAAACACACATTCATATATATTAATATATATACATAACATTTAATGTATATGTAGTTATCATGTTTGAATATACATTTGAAATATTTACTAAAGTCAAAATAATTACAATAATTAGCACATTAATACCCCATACATATACTTTTCTGTTTATCTGGTTAAAACTCTCTAGACCTTCTCTGTGTTAATTTCAAGTAAACAGTACAGAAATATTACCTAACTACATCATGTTATAAATAACAAATTATCATAAGCTCAAGCAGTATATGATAGATTAATAAGACATTTTTATGCTCACCCTCTGTCATTTTATCCTTTCTATTTACTATTTCTATGAACTCAGCATTTTAAGATTTTGCAAAAAATTGATTGCACATGAGATTATCTACGTATTCCTTATGTGTTACTCTATCACTCACTCATTCTAGTTGATGAAAATTGCATGATATAGTTCATTTAATGATATAAAATTGCACATTAGCATTACAAATTGTATTTATTTAGTTTTGAATGATCATGTCAAATGTTTTCACAACAATGTCAGGAATGATGCAACAATTTATAAAAGTAGATACGTATTGTAAAAATATTGTTATTTAAATACTATATATTGATTAAATGAACTATATGACACTTCTGTTTTGAAATAAAGAAGCTTGGATCAGAGAGATTGCACATCAGTAGGGTGTTTGCCTTGCATGCAGATGACCTACGATGGATTACGGTTCGATCCCCTGGCATCTCATATGGTCTTCCAAAGCCAGGAGAGATCTCTGAGCACATAGCCAGGAGTAACTCCTGAGTGTCACTGGGTGTGGCTCCAAAACCAAAAAATAAAATAATAGTAATAATATAAGAAAGCTTAAAATATTTTTTCAAAGGCTTGTACCAGTTTGTATTCCCACCAACAGTGGACAATATCTGTCAGTATATGCATAACTATTATTTCATCCTCCAAAAAATTGTGAAGTATGATCTTCACAATTATTGTCTTCATTTGTATGTTCATGTAATTAGTGATGCTAAGAATCTTCCACATATCTTTTAATTATACATTTTCATTAAAATGTGAAATATATATCCCATTATAATACATTTTGCTTTTTTTTTACTTTGTTTTGCTGGTATGCTATTAGTTTTTTTTATTTTGGAGTTGTAATCCTTTATTAGAAATATGATGTAAAATTTTCTATCAATTGGAAGATTGTATTTTATTTTTCTGATACTTTTTAGTAAGCAAAAAAGAACAAAACATTTCTTTAAGTTTGATATCGTGCCACATGATTTTTTATTTTTTATGTTTATTGTATTAAGATTTAGTATTGAAACAAAAAATGTTTGTTCCTGGGAACGAACAGAGAGCATAGAGTTGGATCCTTTGCTAAGATGAGTTTTTAATCTTTTTAAATGGTGTTTATCACATTTATTGATATTTACATGCCATGTTGAAACACTAAATATTTGATTATGGCACATGGCTATTTTGATATGTAGAACTTAATTTGCTATTATTTTACTGAGAACTTTAATTGTATGTCATGAGTGACATACTATATAATTTCATTTTATTATAGTATGTTTGTCTGCTTTAGTATGAAGGTAATGTCAGTCTCATAACTCACATTTAAAAGCTTTTCTCCTCTAAAAAATTTAAAATATTTATTTTGCTTTGCCTTTTTTCTTTTATTTAGGCCACAGCCAGTGGCACTCAGAGGTTACTCCTGGCAATGCACACAGAAATTGCTTCTGGCAGGCATCTGGCACCATATAGGATGCTGGAGATCGAACCCTAAGTCTGTCCCAGGTTGGCCACGTGCAAGATAAAAGCCCCGTCGTTATGCTATCGCTCCAGCTCCATAAATTTAATAAGATTTTTGAGAAGTGATACCTTAAGTTTAATTACATTTCAGAATTTAAAACATGTTATTCTTTAAATTCTTGTGAATCTATCTGATACTAAATGTGTTAATATTGTGGGAGACTATAATCAAAGACATTATTTGGTCTGTTCAGATTTTCTAGTTTTGTGGACTCAGTCTTAAATGATAGTTTCTAGGAAGTTGTTATATCTTCTAGATTATTCAACTTCTTTGTTTTTCTGTTTTGGGGCCACACCTAGCTGTGTTCAGAGGTTACTTCTGGCTCTGTGCTCAGAAATAGCTCCTGGCAGGCTTCGGGGGCCACAAGGAATGCCAGAGATCAAACCCAGTTCCTTCCGGGTCAGCAGCATGCAAAGCAAACACCCTATCTCTGTGCTATTTACTATCACTCCGGACCCTAGATCATTCAACCCTTAAAATTGTCTTATAACCTTTGTATTTACATGGCATTGTCTTATCTTCTTTTTTTATTTGATTGTATTTTAGTTCTGTTTTGTCATTATATAATCTAAATGTTTTATCTTTTTTCTTAGTTTGTTTGCTTGTTTTTGGTTTTTGGGTCACACCCGGCGTTGCTCAGGGGTTACTCCTGGCTGTCTGCTCAGAAATAGCTCCTGGCAGGCACGGGGGACCATATGGGACACCGGGATTCGAACCAACCACCTTTGGTCCTGGATCTGCTGCTTGCAAGGCAAATGCTGCTGTGCTATCTCTCCGGGCTCTTTTTTTTTTTTTTTTTTGTATTTTTAAAGCTATTTTTATTTTTCCCCTTTTGTGATCTTTATTGCACTTGTTTTCTTTTATAATATATTTATTTTCTGTCTACTACATATATTTTGTGTGGTATACTACTAGATTATTATAATCTAGAGTCTATTAGAAAACACTATAATTACAGTTTTATTTCCTTCTATATACCTAATGCTTATTGTGTAACCTAACATATAATCAATCTAAAGAATGGAATACATGTAAAATATTAATACATGTAAAAATATTGTGAACCATACTGTATTGATAGACAGATATTTAGTATTTGCATTAGGTCTAAAAGTGTAACTTAGATCCATAGTTTCCACATGTCCTTTCAGGCATACTGAGAACTACAAGTTATGAGCCCTGAGAACTCCACAGGCAGATAAATTAGTAACTTTGCAGCATATCAGTAAGTTTAGACAGTCTTGACCAAAATACGACGGGGATGATCTTAAGCTTTTGCCTAATTGCTTTGTGCTAGAATAAAAATAGAAGTGGCTGAGGGTTAAACTCCTAATATTAAAATAGTAGTAATAATAATAATAGTAGTAACAACAATAGCAACTATAATAAAAATCACCTCTTTATAAGGCCTCACTCCTCAGGAAGAAACTGAATCAGTTGTTCCTATTTATAGATAGTGTTTTGGAGGGGGATGTTTATGGCACAAGTGTGTCTCAACCTTCTTTATACTAGTTTCTCTGTGGCCCAATATACTCTCAACTAGCTCATGAATTTGCCCTCTGAAAAAACCAATTCTTGAGAATCTTTATATTCAGAATGTTCATGAGAAGAGGAAATGTGAAGAGTAGCCTATTTTGCTCTCTTCCTTTTGTACCTCTATCTAAAATTAATATTACAATTTATAAATGTAAAAGACACAATATCTATATTTAAACAGGTTGTGGGGTCACACGTGGCAGTTCTTAAGAATGACTCCTGGGTAGTGCTTTTGAGGCTATTTGCAGTATTGGGAATTGAACCAGGGTCAGTTTTAGGTAAATTAATAGTCTTAACCCTATACTATCTCTCTGACCTCTGAGACATGAACACACACAGTATACATGCAAATATACATACATATATAGTTTTAAGGATTTTAGTTTCATATGTTCAAATATTGAAAGTTTCTGAGTTTTAAGCCATCATATATCATACCTTAAGGATCTCATTCATAAGAAAATACATAGGCTCAAAGAACATTTTCGTATTTAGTTTTTGGTTTTTGGGTCATACCCGGCAGTGCTCAGGGGTTACTCCTGGTTGTCTACTCTGAAATAGCTCCTGGCAGGCATGGGGGACCATATGGGACACCGGGATTCGAACCAACCACCTTTGGTCCTGGATCAGCTGCTTGCAAGGCAAACGCCGCTATGCTATCTCTCGGGGCCCCATTTTAGTATTTAAATAATAACATTTTCTTTGTGGCTTCAGGTAGGCATTAACTTTAGGTTCTTTTTATTTATTTGTACATTATTAAAATTAATGTCAATATCTCCACGCATAAGTTATATGTGACTGTTTACCTGGATGTTCCAGGCACAAAGCAGTTACAATATCCGCTACCCAATTTTCAAGTTATTTGTGTATATTTTACCCAATATTTTATTAATCAAAATATTTTCTTCTTTTATTCCATCCTAAAAGAAACTATCAGTAAATTTATTAAAATATTATACATTGAATACTATAAGTTTAGACTACAGCCTTAAGTTCTATCATATTCAGTCTCTCATTTTTGACTTTTACTTTTAATATGTCTTGCATTTTATTATTTATCTCTGCTGTCACCTTGAAGTTTCACCCCAAAAATAAAGACATTAACCTCTAACTGACAGTTCAATTCTCTCATTTCTCTACTGACTCTATTCTCAAATATTTAAACCTCATTGTAATTAATTTACAATCAATTAACAGGGAAAAAGTGACTGGTAATCTTTATTAGAAAATAGGAGCATACAATTTTAAATTGCATATTTACTTTTTAATTTTTATTATTATAGTTTAGATACTATGATCACAGTAGTATTGACTTTTATAATCATAATAATGCATAATATCATTTTAATTGATCGCTACTAAAATAGCCATTATTCTCCACTACTGTGCCTACGTTACCTTGAATCTGCCCTTACTCATGCCCTATAAATTTTCACATTTTTTAACAAATACTGTTGTTGAATAACTTTACCTCCTGTAATCACCTCACAAGTGCTCTAAGTCCTTTTACAATAACACATACTTTTGATTCTGCATTATTTCCAATCACCTCATCACAGTTCCCTATAATTTGATACTGTCAAATCTATTTAGTGCACAAGTTCATAATGGTTTGATATTATCCAAATCTTTGAGGCAATAATATGAAAATAATTGTAAATATTTATATATAAATGTATTAATATATAAATTTTGTATTCCATTATGAGGCAAGTGGGTTAAAGATGTTGTAACTGATTCTAAATATAATAACATATTAAATATAGGCATAACTTTAATTGTTTGCATGTACACTATTTCCAAGAGAGAAAACAAAGGCAAGCGACATAATAAATTTGAATTGCAAGCAACCCGATCTCCTATTGCCCTATAATCCTGCTAGGAATGACCCTGAATGTGAAGCCAGGAATAATCTTTGAGAACTGTCAGATATGATTAAAAACAAAGATAGAGAGAAAGAGGAGAAAACAGAACCCATTTGCTATCAAATTGTGCAGATTTGTAAATCTCAGAAGTACCTGTATAGAGCTTCTGACAAGAACTTCTGATCATTTATTTCTTCTGATATCACTCTCTAGAACTAAGAAATACATGGATAATCTGGCTAAAACTGGAGGAGATTAAATGTGGTGGAGAACTTGCCATAAACATTCTATTTTACCTCAGTATACTATAATAGTAATAAAATCGTCATTTTCATAACCTTTCGTCATAGTTCTAAAAACTTTATATATGGTATAAAGTGGGTACTCCAATGCTTAGACATTGACTCCCAAAAGGCTGACTTTATTGAAAGGCCCAGCCGTTCCTATGACTATCTAATCTTGTGCTTAAAGGAAGTTTGTTTAAATCTAAAACTTTATTACTCTTTGGATAGCTCTTCTCTGAGTTTGACTGCATTCCATCTCCCTTAGAGGAAGTACTATATTTTTAATATAGTTTTAATTTACATTGTTAGATAGTTTCTGACTGAAGCAAGGAAGAATCTAAACACTGAATAGAGGTCTGGACAGTTTTAGATAAAGAGTATAACCTTCTCCAAGTCTGTGCCCACAACTCCCTTAAATCTCGAGCAGAGGACTAATTATAAAACTAAATAGAGTATTGGAGAGATAGAGCAATGAAGGGCATTTGGTTGGCATGTAGCAGACCCAGGTTTAATACCTGGCATTCCCTATGATTCCTCGAATCTGCCAGGAGTGACTTCTGAGTGCAGAGCCAGGAGTAACCACTGAGAGCTGCCAGTATGGCCCAAAACCAATAAATAAATAAATAAATAAATAAATAAATAAATAAATAAATAAATAAATAAATAAATAAAATTAATCTAAATATATCAAATAGAACTTATGAAATTTGACAACTGACTTGGGGCTGAAAGACTTCAGTATCCAAAACATGGCAAGAGCACTAAAAAATATTTTAGAAATTTAGAACTAATTGGGCTACTTTTGTGTGTCAAGAGCAAAATTATTTAAGTATAACTCTAATCTTTTTTATCATTGCCATAGGAAATATTATTAGGAATGCGTGTTTTAAAAAAATTTTTGGTCAAAGATACCAAATGGAAAAAAAGATTTAAAATACTGCTTTAAATTAGTTTAATACATTTATTTTTAACATATGTCTCAGATTAAGGGCTAAAATATTTATTTTTACCATTTTATTCAAATAGCTTATTTTGCTTTTCAAATATGGCAGTGTTTCTAATATAGTCTGAGCATCACAACCTTACTATTAACACCTTCACAAAATGCACTGTTATGTGAAGTTGTATGCAACTCTCAATGAATAAACAACTAATCATGCAAACTTTTTAAGAAACAATATGTATAGCACCCAGTTTACTTACATTACACATAAAATAGATCATTATGTTGTTTCCTTTTTACTAAGTTCATTACTTTTTCAATTTTTATACCTGAACAATTATGAGATTTTATAAACACTCAAACAAATCTTGTACTCTTCATTCCTGTCTCATGTAATGTTTTAAAACTTCATTTACACTGAAAATACCTTAGATATTTACATCCCTAAAAACAGTTTTACTCACTACTCTTTTCTAAACTTTTACTCCAACTAAAGGGATATGAAAATTTATTTTAATCTAAATTATTGTATTTTTATTTACCAAGTGATTTTTTTTGCTTCCTATTTTTAGATATGGTTAGCATCATTCATATTAGCAAATGTCATTATAGAAATGGACAATTTTATGTAAAAAAAGTAAACAATAATAACTACCATACTTGGTCCTAAGTAAAGAATAAAATCATTGAAGGATTTCATTGATTCTATTTATTTATTTTTATTTTTATTTTTTGTGTGTTTTCGTGCTGCATCAGCTGGTGCTCAGGGGATATTCCAGATTGTGCTCAGAGATCGCTCCTTTTTAAAATCATTTAACTTTATGGGGTTTCAGATAATGAACTGAAGCTAAAGGCCAGGCAAGCACCTTAACCTCTGCAATATCACTACGATTTATAGTCAATTTAAAGAATCTCTGTCATTTGCACATATTTAACTCTTAGAATGACTGTTGAATTTCAAAATATTCAAACTTTATATAATAAAATAATATATGCAAAATTATAATTAATTTGTTTTAATGACATAAGATAATATATGTCAACCATATATGAATCTCTAAATTCATACTGACAATTGTATATAAATACAAAATAAAATGATAAGCCTGCATGTGCACATAAGTAGGAACATAAGATTGGAGATTAAAATATAGACACTTCAAAGGATGTGCAGCAAGAGGTGTAGCCTAATGAAAATATTTTATTCTTGTATATGCCTAACACATCGTTGGAAAGGAGATTAAAATAATAGCTGTAAAGCTGAATTATTCTTTTAAAAAAGAATGTCGTGGAATTTATAAGATTAAAAACGTGATGTTAAATATTATATAGTTTGAAGCTCTGTCTTGAAATCAAAGGAATCAGAAAATATATTTTAAAAAAGCTATTACGGGGTGGGAGCAATATTACAGTGGGTAGGGATTTTGACTTGCAATTGACCCTCCCGGGTTCTATCTATGGCATCTCAAAGTGTCACTTGAGTATGCAAGGAGTAATTTCTGAGGGCATACACAGGAATAACTCCTGTGCACCTCTAGGTGTGGTCAAAAACAGTAACAACAACAACAACAACAAAAATAACAACAAAAAGTCATTATAAAAGTGTTGACTTGCAGGTATTTTACTATCTTTCTCCCTTCCTTCCTTCTCCCTTCCTTCCTTCCTTCCTTCCTTCCTTCCTTCCTTCCTTCCTTCCTTCCTTCCTTCCTTCCTTCCTTCCTTCCTTCCTTCCTTCCTTCCTTCCGTCCTTCCTCCCTCCCTCCCTCCCTCCCTCCCTCCCTCCCTCCCTCCCTCCCTTCCTCTCTCTTTTTCTTTCTTTCTCTCTTTCTTTCTTTCTTTCTTTCTTTCTTTCTTTCTTTCTTTCTTCTTTCTTTCTTTCTTTCTTTCTTTCTTTCTTTCTTTCTTTCTTTCTTTCTTTCTTTTCTTTCTTTCTTTCTTTCTTTCTTTCTTTCTTTCTTTCTTTCTTTCTTTCTTTCTTTCTTTCTTTCTTTCTTTCTTTCTTTCTTTCTTTCTTTCTTTCTTTCTTTCTTTTCTTTCTTTCTCTTTCTTTCTTTCTTTCTTTCTTTCTCTTTCTTTCTTTCTTTCTTTCTCTTTCTTTCTTTCTTTCTTTCTTTCTTTCTTTCTTTCTTTCTTTCTTTCTTTCTTTCTTTCTTTCTTTCTTTCTTTCTTTCTTTCTTTCTTTCTTTCTTTCTTTCTTTCTTCTTTCTTTTTCTTTCTTTTTCTTTCTTATTCTTTCTTCTTTCTTTCTCTCTTTATTTTCTCATCTTTCTTTGTCTTTTTTTCTTTCGTTTTTCTTTTTCTTTCTTTCCTTTCTATTTTTATAATTTTTAATAAAATTTTGGGCAAAACTTGGAGGCACTGAGGAGTTACTCCTAGATCTGTACTCAGAAGTTAATTATGAGAGGCTTCAGTGACCATATGGATGCCAGGAATTAAACCTGGGTAGGTCTCATACAAGGCAAACATCCTCCCTGTTGTGCTATAGCTCTAGCCCTCTTTTCTTTCTTTTTTGACAAAGTGTCTTGCTAATGAAGGAAGACCATGCATATCACTGTATCCTCTTTCAACACCCAATTATTGTCTAGAGTAATAATTTTCAATTATCATTTATTATAGTCGACTATTCATTACCATATATGCATTCAGCACTCTTTGTGGCAAACTTCCTACCATGAATTAATCCTCCTGATCTACATCTCTATTGTCTGTGGGTATTTTTACCATATTATCTTTTATTTTTCTTATACCATATAACAAATGAGTGAAGTTACTCTGTCTATCTCTTTCCCTATCACTCAAAGTGTGTAATTTTATAATGATGTGTTAATTAAAAACTAAATTTCTTTATTGAACCTTTGAAGAATCATAATACTGCTAATCAAGTATGTATAAAGCATGACTAAATAATGACTATAAGGATTTCTTCAAGTTGTTAATAAAGTTACATATTAAAATATGCATATATAATGATTATACATTGACATTTTACATCATAAATATAATATTAGATTAGAATAATTCAATTTGATTTTGCCTAAAAAATCAAATGTAATGTTATTTCTGAACAACAAATTTTAAGTCACAGACACAAAAAATATTTTATGTGGGTTATTTTTTGAATGATATAATTTTCAAAATATGGTAACTGGTAAGAAGAAAAGAAAAACTCAGAAGATGACTTGGTTCTAAGCTTTTTTTATTAAAACTAATTGAGCTATTTATTAATGCACCAATTTTCTTGATAAAACTCAAGGTATGTATCCTTAATTTCACAGTTAAGGTAAAAAAGATAACTACCTTTTAAGTCATATAAGTGTTTTTACAGGTTCTACTAAGAATTAACTACAAATACATAATTTTAGAATTTTGAATTATTTAACATTTTGCAAAATAATATTAAGTAATCACTCACTTTAGTATTGTATTTAATAATTTGAAGAATAAATAGCTTAAATTTTAATAATTGAATAGATAACAATATACTTCTACATACATCATGACAGTGAAATATTGCAAGAATACAGAAAATTCTTAGAAATTTATTTATAAAAATAAAATCATGGACAAAAATAAACTTATAATATAATAAGTGTTATTTTTTAATGCTCAACTATGGGCTGGAGCAATATCACAGTGGTAGGGTGTTTGCCTTGCACATGTCTGACTTGGGTTGTATCGTCAGCATCCCAAAATGTCCACCATGCCAGGAGCGATTTCTGAGCACATAGCCAGGATTAATCCCTGAGTGTGAGTCACTGGTATGATCTAAAAATCAAAATGAACAACAACAACAACAAAGCCCACGTATGGACTATTTCCACAATAATTATTGCTCACAAGTCCTTCTTTGTTAATAGAATGTTTATAATGACAATAAACTAAATTATGTTATAGTTCTATAGTATCTAAATGCCAGCTACAAGATTACATTCACAGATAAAGAATATAATTTATTTATCAATCAAAAAATGTCTAACTTTATCAAACACAAAATTGCATCAGTTTTCATTAACTTCAATTACTTGACCAAGTAAAAATTTGTAAATAAAGGCTATAAGCTAGTTTAGAAATACCATTTGTTATCTCTTGTTAACAGGCAAGTTAATCAGTAAACAATATAAATGAGCTCTAAAAATATGAGTAACAAAGGTGACAAATTCTCATTTTGGCAATTTAGCAACCTGATCAAATGCATCATGAACTACAAAGCTGTAAATATTTAACTTGCTGATGATTAAATTAGCTTGATAAATACATTACACTCCCAAAGTAGGTTATGGTAAAGACAGCTTTCCATTTTTGGAATAAAATGACAGTGGCATATAAATAGAGTTAAAGTCACTAGGTAGTAAGTAACCACTCCAGTGATTTTCAAAGTGAATAGCACAGCAGAGCAAATTATTATTTCTTATGATTTGTAGATATATATATATATATTTGTGTATATATATATATTTGTAGGTTAGCAGTATACAGGTATTTACTTCAATGCTTTTTGTGTTTATAACAGCACTACAGAAAAAAGATGATAGTAAATCATGAATAAGGGTTCTTGATATCTGAAAATTAGGTAAGAAGGAAAATAAAAATTATAGTAAAAATACATAAAAATTATAGTAAAAATGATATTAACTTGCTTGAGAGTCAAGAAAATAATCGCTCAGTGTTTAAAATTTTTGTCAAGATTTTAAAAAGAATATATTCAGAAGTATGGTGATTACTCTTGAATAGTTTTATTTGAATATATTTACATCACATGTTTCCTCTTATGTGTTTATTTCTGTCTCTTTGTGTCTCATATAATATATCAGTATATATTTATGTATATATGCATATGTTTGTATGTTATTTTAATTTATTTAAAAAGAAACAAGTGGTTGCTGTTGACATTGGAGAACAAGAATAGGATCTGGGATGGGAATGAGAACTCTATTCTGTTCTATAGTGTTAGAATTTTGTATCATATATGTGTGTTTTCACAGAAAAAAATTTAATGCACATAAATCAACACTATATTTTTTCACTTAGCTCAATCTATGATGTGAAAATTTTTCTGTCTGTTCATGAATGAGGATGAATTTGAGTATGTTACTAAGCTTTATATTAATCCCAAAGGTTTTGTAGCAAATACAAGTACTTTAATTATATTATTATAAATTACAGCAAAAATAATAGCCATCATAAAGTAATTAAAGTAAATTATTTTAACATCAAAAAATCTTTAACCTTCTATATCAGGGGGTCTTCAAACTACCGCCGCAGAGGAGTCTGATCCGGCCTGCCAGCAGTGAGCACTGTTTGGTTGCCAAGATACCTACCAGCATATACACTCAGTGTCATGGTTTCTCAGGGATAACGTCAACCACCTCCGCCCACAGCATGTTGTGTGCTGGGAGGGTGGGCGTGAGGGCGGTGTTGAGAAGGACACTGATGCACCCTTGAGCCTGGCGCTTGGCGTGCACTTTGCTGATGACGTTACTGGAGGGCACGGACGCCGCGTGGCGAGGAGTACCACATGTGGGTAACTATATAATGTAAAAAGGTGCCTGTTCCACCCCCAGGCAACGTGGTGTCTGTGTGCTGTGCCTGCCTGTCAGTGAGGTTTTCCTCCACTCCCTCCACTGCCAAAGGTCAGTCAAAAGTGCCATAGAAATAAATTTTTGCCAGATGGGGTTTCTTCCCGATTGGGCTGTGGGGAACTTATATGAAAATTCCCCTTTGGGGGTGATGAGGCATTCAGTGCTGAAATCAAAGTTAGGGGGTGGGCAGTGATTGGGAGGTTAGGGGTTCGGTGCTGAATTGCCCATGTGGAAAATTAGGGGTTCGATGCTGAAGCATTTTAAAGGGGTTACACTGGAAATTTTATATGCATTTTGCAATTCCTTTTCAGTGTTCACATGCTGATTCTGAACATATCAATTTGGGCATTATATAGGGATATATAACTGAACTATCAGGGACAAAAGCCTGCAAGGGGTAAGTGTTCACATCAGGGACTAATGGGGGTTCATACACTGTGTGTATATATACACACATATTTGTATTTCACTAATATCAGTTTGGAATCCCTAGGAAACAATGATGTCAAGAAAAAGAAAAATTGACGGCGAGTGTAGGATATTCAAAGAACAGTGGACTTATGATTACATTTTTATGCAGTACAAAGAAAAAGCTGTGTGTCTGATATGCCAGAATATAGTTGCTGTGTTCAAAGTATACAATTTGCGACGCCACTATTAAACTCAACATAAATATAAATATGATAATTTGGTTGGAGATGTGAGAAAAGATAAAATATTATAACTGAAACATACACTGATGACTCAGCAAAATAATTTTGTGAAGGAGAAACAGTTAAATACTTCCTCACTGTGGGCAAGTTTTCAACTTGCCAAGCTAATAGCGTGCAATGGCAATGGCAAACCATTTGTGGAAGGAGAATTTGTTAAAGGATGCCTTATTTCTTTCTCTTTTTTTAGTTTTTGGGCCACACCTGGCGTTGCTCAGGGGTTACTCCTGGCTGTCTGCTCAGAAATAGCTCCTGGCAGGCACGGGGGACCATATGGGACACCGGGATTCAAACCAACCACCTTGGTCCTGGATTGGCTGCTTGCAAGGCAAACACCGCTGTGGCATCTCTCTGGGCCCAAAGGATGCCTTATTTCTGTTGCCCAAGAGATGTGTCCAGAGAAGGCTGATTTATTTAGTACAGTGAACTTTTCAGGAGTTACAATGACACGAAGGATTGAAGAAATGGGAGAAAATTTGCTGCACCATTTGCAAAACTCTGCAAAGAAACTTTGCTATTTTTTCTTGGCACTTGACGAAAGCAATGATGTTCGTGATTCTGCCCAACTTCTCATTTATATGCGTGGAACAAATGAGTATTTTGAAATCACAGAAGAGCTTGCTGCACTGCAAAGTATCAAAGGTACAACCACAGGAGTGGATATATTTGAAAAGGTTTGCCAAACTGTGAATGGTTTGGAGCTGGACTGGGTTAAACTAGTCAGTGTAACAACTGTTGGTGCTCCTAGCATGGTGGGGTCTAAGAGAGGAGTAATTGCTCACATTACAGAAGAGATGGACCAACATAACCATCTTCGTCCAATTGCTATACACTGCCTCATCCACCAACAAGTGCTGTGTTGTAAATCACTGAAGTGGGACTGTTATAAAAATTGTGGTATCTTGTGTTAATTACATTAGAACTCATGCACTAAACCACAGACAATTTCAGGAATTTCTATCTGAGGTAAATGTTGCCCATGAAGATGTTCTGTACAACAAAGAAGTCCATTGGCTGAGTAGGAGACTTTTGAAATGTTTCTATGACTTACTTCCACAGATTACAGCTTTTCTACTTTCAAAAAACCAAGAAGTACCAGAGCTCAATGAGGCAGAATGGAAATGGCACCTTACCTTTCTGACAGATATAACAGAGCTACTCAACAGTTTCAATCTGCAACTTCAAGGCCAGGGGAAGCTCATCTGTGATATGGCATCACATGTGAAAGCATTTGAAGTAAAATTAGGCCTTCCCATCAAACAAGTACACGAGGAAAACTTCAGTCATCTCCCAACAATTCAAAACCTGTCAGCGGACAGACCATTGGTTGCATTCCCAAAGGAAACATGTCTGGCTTCACTAGAATTGTTGCAAAAGGAGTTTCAATTTAGATTCAAAGAGCTTCATCTCCATGAACAGGATATACAGCTTTTTCGTGACCCATTTTCTGTTGAGATTGAGAATGTCCTTACAATTTACCAAATGGAACTGGCTCAACTGCAGAATTGTGACTCTCTGAAAGACGCATTTAAGTCAAGAAACCTATTAAATTTCTATGCATCTCTCTCCTCTGAGACATATTCAAATATCAGAAAGTATGTACTCAAAATGGTAACCATCTTTGGTAGCACTTATGCCTGTGAACAGACTTTTTCAAGAATGAAACATCTGAAATCTCCAACCAGATCAAGATTAACTGATGACCTCTTGCATCACTTGTTACGGCTGTCAGTGACAAATATGGAACTGGACATTGATCATCTAATTAGCCAAAAGCAGGCCCACAGTTCCCATTGAAATACTGGTGCGTGTTTATTTATAAATGGTTTTCATTTTATTTATATAAGATATGTGCAGTGTGAGTAGTAATTAGTAGCTCAGATAGTCTGGCCCTCCAGCTCTCTAAGGGACCATAATCCGGCCCCCACTTTAAAAAGTTTGAAGGCCCCTGTTCTATATTCTCAGAATTGGTTATATTGTAATAGTCTAAACAAAGTATTTTCTTACTAATTTTAATTTGATATTTTATCTGCTCTACATGGAAACTAATTTTCATTGCAGCAAGAAAAGTGATTATGTGTAACTTCAAACATTTCAATTGCTTCTTTTGTGTGTTTTTTCAGCCACACCCAGTGGTACACAGGGGTTACTCCTGGCTATGCACTCAGAAATTGCTCCTGGATTGGGTGACTATATGGGACACCAGGGAATAAAACCGCAGTCTGTCCTAGGTTAGCGCACAGAAGGCCTTACACCTTGCGCCACCTTTCCAGCCCATTTCTTTTTGTCTACTTGCTTTCTATGGCATGGCATAAAACTAAATATTTATATATGTAAATATATAATATGTGTGTATATAATATACATATTCTCAAAATGTATATGAATATTCCAAATAAACTATCTTTGAAACAATAAATGTTAATTTTGGTATTATAATAATATCCTCTCCACATTTGTTTCCTTTTTATCCTTCCTTACCAGCCTGACACTTAACATGTTATGATACAGACATTTCCTAAAGGGCAGAGAGATAACACAGCACATAGGAGCTTGCCTTGTTTGCCATCACCCCAGGTTTGATCTCTGGCATCCTATATGGCTCCTCAAGCCTACCATTAGTGATTTCTGAGCACAAAGCCAGGAGCAACAAACCAAAAATAATATAAATATTTTCTGAAATTTATTGATATGCTGTCAAACTAATATATTTTTGGGTTCACACCTGGTGGCGATCAGGAGACAATACTACATAAGGTAGCCACTTAAATCGGTAGGCCTCAGTAACACATTATTTAGTACTCGAGATGTGAAACCTATGTGTATCCTAAAGTGCTCCAGCAATTATCAAACCCTGAAACTTTCATTTAGCATGGCCTAACCCCATCACTGATGAAATGCCTAGAATCTGTGAAAACCTCCCAACTCCGATGCAAAAATTCAATCTCTTTGATTTATTATTGTTTTTACTTTAATTTTACCATAGTTACCTACATTTTTTTGTTCTCCTCTCTTTTGCTCTCCCTTCCTCTTTTTCTTAAGCTACATGTAAGGTAATTATTTATCTTAATTCAACCAGTCCTTAAGAGCTCAGACTCATCCTATTAGGGTCAGACCTTTAACAAAGAAAAAAAAAAGAAGAAAAAAATTTTTAAGCATAGATCCCAACTGTATTTCTTTATGTGGGTATGAATACATAGAGAGAGGACTCCTCTATGAGAGTCAAACCTAATTTGTAAACAATCCATGTCTATAGTGTATACAGCTCCTCCTATATGCTATCCTTCCTTCCCCTCTTCAGAAATCCTACTATCCCTTCACCTCCCTTCCCAATCCGATATCCCACCTTATTAACGTTCTTGACACTCAGTTCTTAACCCATTAGGTTTCAAGACTGACATCCTTCCCAATAAGCCATCACCAGCTCCCAAGCGAAGGGACACCCACTCAGCCCCACATCTCATCCCCTGGCAAGAAACTACAACCAACACCCATGCTGACTCATGCTCTCTGGCACTCCTTCTCATCTCCCCCAAATGTGGACTGTTGCTTGATACCAGACACCTCCAGAAGGATCCCCAGTGCAAGAATTCTACCCGAGCCCTTTCTGCCTTAAATCATTTTTCAAACTCAACAAGACCAGGGTGTGTGATGAAAATGTATTTTGAATTCCACTCCCCCACAAGAATATCTGAAGACAATGGGGAGGAAGCCTATATTTCTTTTATAAGTTTAAGACCTATATAATACTACTTCTTAACCTGTTTATCCCCAAATGTAAGGTAGTCTCCTGCATCACTTTGTTCCCTTAATTACTTTTTAAGCTCATTTTATTTATTTATTTATTTATTTATTTTATATATATGTGAGTATATATATATATATATATATATATATATATATATATATATATATATGTATTTTTGTCTTGTTTTTGTTTTCTTCTCTTCCTTATCTCCATGTGTTTTGGTTATGCTTGGTACAAAAACCTACAAGAAACAATCTTGCCTGGGATAATAGCTCAGGTCACAACCAGGGCACAGAGATAATGGAGCCTGACACTCTCACCCCAATGCACTAGCAAAATAATATAGCACCATTTCTTCTTGCAAAGGTATACTAAACGAGGGGAATTTTTACATATAGAAACAAGCTCTTTTCTACTAGGCATAAGAACTCATACATTTTACAATACAGGGGCACCTCCCACCTTCAACATACATCATGTGGACCCAACTTAGACTCCAGGTGATTAGACAGCAACCATCTAAATATTTTTTTCAAAAAAGAAAAATATACATATATGTCTTCTTAAAACTTTGGCCTTGTGTTAGTATAGATAGAAAAGAATTATATTAAGGTTTTGAATATATAATATGTGGTAATAAAACTATCACAATATAAAAAGTATTGATTCTGGATTGGGATAGCCATAGTTCTCTTCAATGTTTATATTATTCTACATTAGTATTACTATCATCATCATCATTATTATGATGCCATTTTATTAATTATTGTTAATACAATTAATAAAATAAATAATGTCATATTAAAAATAAGTCTTCAACTTTTTGTATTTTAAATTATAGAGTAATTTTTTTTTTTTTTTTTTTTGGTTTTTGGGCCACACCCATTTGAGGCTCAGGCGTTACTCCTGGCTATGCGCTCAGAAGTCGCTCCTGGCTTGGGGGACCATATGGGACGCCGGGGGATCGAACCGCGGTCCATCCTAGGCTAGCGCAGGCAAGGCAGGCACCTTACCTCCAGCGCCACCGCCCGGCCCCAAATTATAGAGTAATTTTAAATATGAATATATAACATTGTTTATTAGAAAATACATTGACAACCCTATAACCTTAAAGGATTCTACGTCTTATATTGGTATATCACAGGTAAAACTGCACACATACCATATCAAACTTAAGTAGCTCTATTTTATGAATTTTGGAAGGAGCCCTCCCAAATCCTCTCTAGTCAATATTTCATATTAGTTCATGTTACTATTAAGTTATCAGATCCTATTCCAACAGTCCTTTACTGCCTGATTGATTGCTTATGGTTTAAATAACAAATTACATGAATATAGGTTTTTTATTTATTCTACAATAAATTTGTTATGAAAAATTAGAGAAAGAATGGATCAAGAACTATAATGTTCTTCTGATTTTAGTCCAGGACAAATTTGAGTATTCAGTATATATAATTGTCTCCTCATTAAACAAAGAAAAACAAAAATATTTTTCATAAAATATATAAAAGATAGGTCTGGAGTGATGGCGCAGTGTTAGGATGTTTGCCTTGCTTGCAACTGACCCAGGACAGACTGCAGATCGATCCCCCAGCATCCTAGATGGTCCCAAAAGCTCCGAGTGATTTCTGAGCTCATAGCCAGGAGTAACCCCTGATTGTCTCTGGGTGTGGCCCAAAATCCCCCCCCCTAAGTATAAGAGTTAAATTGAGGGTTACATTAAATGCTTTAAGGGAGAATGATATAAAATATAATGAATAGGATAGTAATATTAGACTTTAATATTTTAGTTGTCTAGGATACCAATTGGATACACTCATAAAAATCTCAATGGAGGGTATTTCTTTGGACTGATATTTCCTCATCAAGTAGGACTGAGTCAGCAGTATCTAATTTTTGCTCCAAATGTGACAGTCTTGAATGTGTGAGCTGAATATTTTTCAGAAGCTCAAATTCTATTTTAGCTTCTGAAATAGGAGCCTGAAAAGAAGTTCATAACAAGATGAATTTGTTGCTTACCCTGACAATTCTCTGCTAAAATGTAAAGAGATAGAGAGAGACAAAGAGACAGATGGGGTTTTGACAAGTTAAACTCATATCATGGGGCCTGAGAGATAGAACAGCTTGTAAGGTGCTTACTTTGCATGCAGCCAAGCTGAGTATTATGCTTCGAGTGACCCTTGAGCAAAGCTGTGTGTCCCCAAAACAAAACTGAACAGAACACATGTTTTGATTTTTAGAACTCCAATGATGTAAATGTAAAAGAACTTACCACCTATTTAAAATAGACAAAATTGTTTTAAAAATGAAATTTGAGCTCAAGCGATAGCACAAAAGATAGGGCATTTTGCCTTGCACTCAGCTGACACTGTTATATTCTCCTGCATCCCATATGGTTCCTTGAACCTACCAGGAGTGATCTGAGTGCAGAGCCAGAGTAATAAATGAGCACCACTTTATTATATATATTATTATATAATATATATATTATATAATAATATAAATAAAAATAATTTTACTTAGTATGACTATACTTAACAAGAGAATTGAAAGAAATTTGCAACTATTTTAAAAACATTCTAAAACATTTCTGTTGTTTTTACCTTCATAGCTTCAAACAGAGACACATATAGAGACACAGGCGGGCACACACATACACACACACACACACACATACACACACACACACACACACACACATCTAGAAAGGAAAAAATACCTGAAAGATGACACTGAGATGTTAGAATTTTAAATGCCCATTCTAATTCAAGAGACTATTTTTATTATCTTCAAATTTTCAATTCATACAAAAATCTCAAACTAAGTGTATGAAAATTTACATTTGTTACAGGTATTGGGTTTAAGCTTTTATCTTGATCTATTTGCTTTATCCCTATTTTTTCCATGACAAATGTCAAATTCTCTCTTTCAGAGATTTCCTAAAACTCTTTTTTTCCTTTGGAAAAAAAATAACCTTGCTATTCAGTCTATCTTCTACTACCCTTATCATTTAACTATGCCTCCCACAAATACTTTCAGATAAACATGGAAGTTGGCCTTTGACAAGAACATTTTTCTTTGAGAATATACCAAGAATTATGTAGAATCCCTATGGTTATAGAAACAGAAAGGGTCCATTTGATTCTTTTTTTTTTGAGGGGGGGGGAGTTTGGCTACACCCAGTGATGCTCAGGGATTACTCCTGGCTCTGAGTTCAGAAATAGCTCCTGGCTTAGAGGAGCATATGGGACACTGGGGAGTCAAACCGCAGTCACACCCTACAGCTTTAGCCACCACTCTGGCCCAAAAGGGGGCCATTTGAATACAAAAACAAAAACCGCCCCAATCTTTTTTCTCAATGAAGTCTTTGTCTCATGGGATAGAAAATCAGACATAATGTTTCTTTACAGGTGGTAATTTTACATGATTAAAAGTCAGTGATCGATCTGACACACCGTTAATTGAAAGAGATTAATTATACCAGGAATAGGAAAAAGAGAACACAAGCATCCAAGCCCACATGTGATAGATGATGCATTCTCTACATTAAAAGTGCTTTACAGGATCTATTATCTCCGTCCACCTGTCAACCCATGTAAGAACGCCTCCTGCCACTAAGGGCAATGAGCAAAACGGCAGGCAATATCACATAAAAAATACCAGCAGGAAGTACATTTGTTGTGGCAGCAAGTGTTACATCCTTATTATCAGGAGATATGACTTGAATGTCATCACTATAAAGCCCTTTTCATTTGCCATAATTTGTTACAGAATAAAGGAGTTTATGATAACAACAAACAGGTGAGGCACAGTGTGAAAGATGTTCAACCCTGTCATTTCAAAATGAAAATAATTTGTTGCCTTAGCACATTCTATTCAAATAATGGCTGAAGCCCACTATCTAACTTCATTATTATCAGACCAGAACCTTACACAGAAATACTTTAGTTAAAGTGTTCTTCATCACTGAAATCTGTGTTCAGAGTTTCTGAGAGCTGAGTGGATGACATAGAAAAAAATCAACTTCTCAAAAGTATTGGTTGTAGGTCAAAACTAAAGTTATTTAAAGGTAATATATGTTAAGGTGGTGGGAAAGAGATACCACTGCTTTAAAATTCAAAACCAAGCTAATACAGAAGCTTTCATCTAGTTTTATTTGAGAGTGCTTTTAAGCTGACTGAACAGTCTTTAAATCACAACTTTAATGAAGATTTAGTTCATAAAGACTGTCTTTCTTCCAAACATAACAATTTCTAAGACATAAAAAGTGCCCTGTCATGTGGCATATGCTGTTGTAAGTACCTTTTATTACATTCAACAGAAAAGTAAATAGACTACTTAAATAAACTCCAGGCAATCAGAATCATACACCTGCCTCTTTGCCTACTTTTGTTAGAAGAAATTGCCAAGTTTATAAATGAAAGCCAAGCAAGTAGCACTTTCTATAAACACTCAATGCCTCTGGGATTCAGGTGAGAGCTCCCTTTTGAAACATTTCCAATTACAACACTCCTTTACAGATATAAATTGAACTTTTCTCCATACTTCTGGAAAAAAAAATAAAGTAGGCAAATAATCTACTCTGTAGGCTTTAGGTATTAGGTATCATTACATTTACTTTCCTTCTCCCTTTCTTGTTTTTCTATTTTTCCCCTGAAAATTGCACTACACAGAAGGGGAAATCTTTTTAGAAATAAAAATAGAGAATATCCAGATATGACACTGAACATCAGAAATGGATTTTATTTTTCAAAACATTTCAGCTTTGCTCTGATACACTGCTGGTCTGGCCACCCCCTGAGTTTTCATTGACAACTCCCTGCATTTTAAGTGAAGTCTTGACCCCCTGCTTGTTCAGCATTGTACTGCCTGTGCTGTCAAATATCTTACTAGGCTGAGAGGTACAACCTGGAGTCTCTGTGATAATACTTGAACAGATGAACATGCTCTCGGAAATTGAAAGGATTGAAAGTAGAGGTTTTTATTTTTAATGAAATTAAGGTTTATCAAACTATCAAGCTACTCAAACTATGGTAAAAAAATTTTTAAAAGTGTGCTCATAATTTCAGAATATTATTTTGTATGTATATTAGCAATAAACTAATTAACATTAATTGATCTGGAGAATATACCTTACAAAACCAATAACTTCACATTCTAATCAAGAAAAGTGATGCATGCTTGTGGTAAGGGGTTTGCCTAGCAAGTGATAACCTAGGATGGACCGTGGTTCTATAAGGTCCCCCAAGCCAGGAGCGATTTCTGAGTGCATAGCCAGGCATAAACCTGAATGTCACAGGGTGTGGCCTCAAAACAAAAAAAACAAAAGAAAACAAAGTGATGCAACTGGATGTGGCCCACCAAAATAATAAAACATAAAATTAAATTAAACTAATATTTCTAACAAAATATAATACAAACCATGAGAATTTTAATATTGAACAATTACATTATATACAATATTCTGTTAACAGTTATTAATATATATATTTTATTTCATTGTGCTAAATTTCCAATCTAAAATTATCAGATAAGACATTCAGTATACTTTTTATTTTAGAAAATCTGTTGTGAATTTTAAAAAGCAATTTAAAATGAGACATATATAAAACCATTATTTCGAGGATTAAAAATGTTATTATTTTGTAAGTCAAAGAAAAACTGGAGTATGTTTCCACTTATATAAATTTTTTTCTGATAGATTGTTCAAGAACAATGGTTTGTTTAGATTTTAAAACTAAAATTTTGATTATTTGCATTAAGATAAATGTATAATTGGTATAATTTTAAAATAGATTTCTGTATGTCATGAAATATTTTTACATCATCTTTATATGTAACAACTGTGTTTAGACAAAACACAATGGATAATATTAGATTAAAAACTACTGTGTTCTCACTGGCTAGCCACTTGCAAAAGAGCAAACTTAGACCCCCAGCTCATATCATGTATGAAGGTAAAATCCAAATGGATTAAAGACCTCAATATCAGACCTGATACCATAAGGTGTATAGAACAACACGTAGGTAAATCACTCCATGACACTGAGACTAAAGGCATCTTCAAGGAGGAAACTGCACTCTCCAAACAAGTCAAAGCAGAGACTAACAGATGGGACTATATTAAGCTGAAAAGCTTCTGCACCTTAAAGGAAATAGTGCCCAAGATACAAGAGCCACCTACTTAGTGGGAGAAACTATTCACCCAATACCCATCAGATAAGGGGCTAATCTCCAAAATATATAAGGCACTGACAGGACTTTACAAGAAAAAATCATCTAGTCCCATCAAAAAATGGGGAGAGGAAACGGACAGACACTTTGATAAAGAAATACAAATGGCTAAAAGGCACATGAAAAAAAAGCTCCACATCACTAATCATCAAGGAGATGCAAATCAAAACAACTATGAGGTACCACCTCACACCACAGAAATTGGCACATATCAGAAAGAATGAGAACAAGCAGTGTTGGCGGGGATGCGATGAGAAAGGAAATCTTAACCACTGCTGGTCGGAATGCCGACTAGTCCAACCTCTATGGAAAGCGATATGGAGATTCCTCCAAAAACTGAATATTGAGCTCCCATATGATCCAGCTATACCACACCTAGGAATATACCGTATATATACATATATATATATATATATATATATATATATACATATATACCTTACACCTATATTTATAGCAGCACTATTTACCATAGCAAGACTCTGGAAACAACCAAGATGCCCTATAACAGATGAATGGCTAAAGAATTCGTGGTACATATACAGAATGAAATATTATGCAGCCATCAGGAGAGATGAAGTCATAAAATTTTCCTATACATGGATGTACATGGAATCTATTATGCTGAATGAAATAAGTCAGTGAGAAAGAGAAAGACGCAGAATTATCTCAATCATCTATGGGTTTTAAGAAAATGAAAGACATTCTTGCAATAATTTTCAGAGACAAAAGAGAGGAGGGCTGGAAGTTACAGCCTACATCATGAACCTCACCACAGAGTGATGCATTTATTTAGAGAAAAACTACATCGCGAACTATCCTAACAATGAGAATGTATGAGGGAAATAGATTACAGGTGGGGGCAGGGTGGGGAGGAGAGATATTTGGGACATTTGTGGTGGTAATGTTGCATTGGTGATGGGGAGTTTCATATGACTGAAACACAACCACAATCAAGTTTTTAACCAAGGTGTTTAAATAAAAAATATTATAAGAAATATACTATGTTCTCATAACATTATTAAAAATAATCACAAAAATATTATAATACAAAATAATTAATCTATTTTAATTTATCACAGTGTATATGAGTTGATGACCATTATCCAACTCTATTAATGATAACAATATGTCTTTTTTTTTTTTGGTTTCTTTTTGGCCACACCCTGTGACACTCAGGGTTTACTCCTTGGATTCCTGGTTATGCACAAAGAAATCACTCCTGGCTTGGGGGACTATATGGGACGCCAGGGTCCATCCTAGGTTAGCACTGGCAAGGCAGATGCCTTACCGCTCTGCACTACCACTCCAGCCCCTGTCTTTTCTTAATTCTAGTATTATATGCTGTAAAACATTCAATATCTTTATATAAAATTATATTAATCAATTAAATTAAATTATATGGAGAGGTTTCAGTTGAAAGATAATGTACCATAACATCATTAATAACTTTTAAGATTATTTTAAATAATAAATACTTATTACTGGGGTCAGAGCGATAACATAGTGACAAGTTGTTAGCCTCACATGTGACCAACGCAGGATAGATCCCAATTCGAATCCCAGCATCCCATATGGTCTTTGAGCCTGCCAGAATGAATTTCTGAGTGCAGAACCAGGAGTAACTCCTGAGTGCCGCCAGGTGTGACGCAAGGGGGAAAAATACTTATTCCATTAGAAGCATTATATATACAAATGGAAAAATAAAATATAAAAATAAACATGTCTTTGATCAAATAAATAATTTTTGATAAATTGAAGAAAATTTAAATAGTCTATAGGCTTGTTTTTCAAATTCTAAATACTTTCACATCGTCATATTTGAAGATATGTAAACACAAAAATTTAGTAGCAACAAAGAGGAGCTATGAAGATATCAAATTTTTTTCTTTAATAGTGACAATTCTAATGCTCATATTACCCTTGAGAGTAACTAGAATGATTAGATTCTCATCTCAATTTATTCCCATAATAATTGTGCATAGCTATGATCTATAGTGTAACTTAATACAGATTAGTAATAATAGACAAGTATGTCACCCATATTCTATTTTGATATTATTTCACTTATAATTGATATAATTTTACTTATAATTTTTATAAATTTACTTATATAAAGTTGTATAATAAATACATGAATTATCCTTTAAAAAATTAGCACACCTATATTCACTGAAGAGCCATTCACAGTAGTCAGACTTGGAAACAAAAACCTATGCAATTGTTTCTGCACTTGCCTTGCTTATAGACATTATATACTCCATACCAGGCACCATATATGCTCCCCTTAGCCTGCCAGGAATGATAATAATCACAGAGCCAGGAGCAGACTCTGAGTACACTTATGTATTTCCCTTCCATAAATGAAAAGCTTAAAACAACCAACTGTTCAAAAAAATGAGTGGATGCATAAGACAATATATAATGCAAAGAATATTACTCAGTTCTAAGACACAATAAAATCATATAATTCAATTTCATGTGGATGCAATAGAGGATGATGTATAAGTGAAATGAGGAGGAAAGGGATAGAGAATAAAATCATTGGAAATATAAAGAAGAAGTAGAAATGAAGGTAGTTCATTATCATAAACACTAAGAGTTTCCCTATAGACCGGAGCTTGCCAAGGATGTGGGCAGTGGAAAGAAAGAGAAGGACCGTGAAACTTTAGTGGAGAGATGATGGCATTTTGATGGGGGAGTGTGCTATTTTCCAAGTAAAACTTCATTAGTAAAAGATTTACAAATCACAGTGTCAAAATGAAAATTTGAAAAAGATATAATATAAATTAATATATCTAAATAAGTTAACAAAAGAAAATATTCATGTGTTAAATTATATAAAACACTTATAAAAGAGTTGCCTATTTACATTGCTTAGAACATTAGTACAAATTGAAAAACTTGTGATCAATTCTATTTATTTATTTATTATAAATCTCTATGGACTATGTTTGCCTGTTCTTTGTTTACTGCACCTGGAGCTGACTGCCCTACATCCCATCTCTTGGGAAGCCCATGATTGCTTTCATTACTCTTTAATATAGACATTTCAAACTAGCTGGAGAGAGATGGAAAAGATTTCTAATTATAATAATGTACAAATCAGGTCCTGCAACTATAGTGACAACTTTTTAAGTAAAATAAAATAAACTTCCAAACACTTACTAATTAATCATCAGGCATTGCCTTCAGTGTCGGCTGAGTCTAGATTAGATACTAAATCTATATTATAGATTAGAGGAACAGTTATAGGAAAGTACAGTATCTTGATTCTACGATATAACAAGTTATTTTGATGTTCCATTGGATCTTGGGCTTCTAACACCAAGATCTATATCTAACTATAGACTTTACTCTTTTTCATGAAATATATGTGTGTGTATGTTTGTACATGTGCATAAATGAGATTAAATCCAAGTTGTCACACATGCATAGAGTGTACTTTACCTATGATTTATATCCTAAGCTAAATTCTTCCCTTATACACCTCATTTTATGACAAATTTTATACTTTATCAATAAAATTCTGCTAACAGAAAATTACAAGAATCTTCTCTACAAAAATGTAAAAAAAAAGCATAGCTGCTTTTTGTATTTGTCAAATTTTGAATATATATTAAATAAAATTATAAGTATTCTACTTTTTAATTTTTGTTTTATTAAATATTAATTACTATTAATTTTGGATCACAACTGGGTGTCTTCATAGCTTTTTTTTAACTCTGAAGCAATGAAATCCACTGCTAGAGTTGAACCTAAGTTAGCTGTATACAAGGCAGAGGCTTTCCCTACTTTAAGTAATGACATTTATTGAACATTAAATATATGAAAGTTTATATATCAATATTAGTTAATCAGAGCTCTATAAGAAGCTTAGTTCTCATCATCAAAGTGTTAATAGACTTTGTGACTGAAGAGAACTTAAGTAAAGCACTTACTTAAACACATTTGGTCTGTCTTGGATCCTGGTGCTGCCTGGTGCCAAGCCCTACATGAGTGATCTGAGCAAAGAAATAAATTTAATCCCTGAGCACTATCTAATGATGCACAAAAAAACCCAAAAATAATATAAAGTGGGGATAAGTACTATCAATGTAAAATATATGCAGCAAATATATTTAACAACTGAAAGTTTGTATAAATAAATATATAGGGAAGATATTAGTGTATTAGCTGTATGCTTGGTGTGATCAGATATAAATATAGCTTTTGTGATGAAACTTTCAAGATAATGAAAAGTCACAGAAAAAAAACAAGATAACTACAGGAGACTCAGGATTGAATAACTGCCAGAGAGAATTGTATAGTATACTGAGAAGACATGATATTAGAGCAATAGACATAGTAGAGGCTTATGTTAAGCTTAAATTTTATTATTTTAAAAATTGTATTAAAGTACAGTGATTTACAAAGCTATTCATAGTTCAGATTTAGACATACAATATTCGGCACCAGCATTGTCAATTTCACTTCACTAGTGTTCCCAGAATTTCTCAAAACACTCTTCATATTAGTCTACCATATATTTTCTTTTGCTTTTATTGTGGGGGGAACACCCAGTGATATTAAGAGGTTACTCCTGGCTATGCTCTCAGAAATCACTCTTGGCTTGGGGGGGACCATATGGGATCCCAGGGGATAGAACCTAATTCTGTTCTAGGTTAGTGTGTGCAAGGCATATATATGCCCTAACTCTTGTGCCACCGCTCTGGTCCCTAGTCTACTATCTTGATTTGTGCTTTTTTTAAGCTTGGTTGTTAAAGTATGGCTTTATAACCAGCATTGTAGAATCTGTGGCTTGGACAATTGGCTGTAAGAATCTTTATCACCACTGATGTATCTGAATTCCTGGACTCTCTCATTTGTTTTTTATGTCCCTCCATCCCACCATATTTTTTTCCTTCTTTTCCGTATACTACTCTGGGGCCAAGAGAGATCAAGGAATCCTCATCTCTTTAAGTTATTTCATTCTCTCATCAAGTTATACTAAATACCACATATAATTGGATGTCATAATTTTTAATTTTAAGTGAAATGGTATGTAATAAGATAATTTTAAACAAAGAAGTGAAATGAGTCATTTTTAATTTACAAGTGTCACCAGAAGATATGTGGGTGACCAGGTGCTGGAACTAAAAAGACAAGGCAATTAAAGGGCTCCCTAATTTAGAAAAGATGAAATGTAACATCTTTATGCAATGAAAATATCAAGAAGCAGTGTGGTCACAGATGTATTTTAGATATAAAGCTTAACAAGAGTGACAGGAATGAGAGGAAGGAAGGCTGAAATTTGTAGACTAGAACATACCTTTCATAGCAGATAAAATTATAATTTTTAGGTCTAAAATTAGCAGGCTTGTATGGTCTTAGTGTCTTTGATATCTAAATTTTAGATAAGGAAGGTATACAAAGTAGATGTCACTGAGCAGTAGGTATTGATTCTGATTTTAAAGGATAAAATATTGACTCAGCACATAATTAGAGAAGAGTGAGCCTTCCAAGAGATCCTCAGAAGAACAGGAACCCCAAAACAATATTTTGCTAATATACCCCATTGGTTTCTATGCAAGTACCCTGGATATCCAAGTTACTCCAGTGATGCTGGTGACCTCAGGATCATACCTAATAAACAGCTTCTGTGATGCTCTGTTACTAGAGGAAATTTGATCCAGATCAAATGTATCATTCATGTGCTGTGTTATATTTCACTGCCAAAAACATTTGAGTATACTAAAATAATTGTGTAAGGCAAGAATGAAACAAATTATTAAATATAGTGGGTTAGGTTAAAAATCTGGAATAAATAATCATTTAAGGAAGTGTGTGGGTGAATGTAATCTAGTGAAGATTGATCTAATTATAGCCACAGAAACTATATAAACATAAAACCTGAGAAGTATAATATATATTTGAAGATAAAGTAATACAAAAATAAAATAAGAAACAAACTTGGTTTAATTTATAAGAAAGGATAGAGACCCAAACCTTAACTTGAAAAAACTATAATTTCAATAGAAATGTTGTAAATAAATATTGAGAACAGGAGTGAAATTAAAGTTAATTATAAGTCTAACACAAAGTAAAGAATAAAATACAGTGTAGATATGTATATATATATATTTATTTTATTTATTTCTTTGTGTTAGCTTCATAATATACATATATATATACCTGTTCTTTATATGTATATTATTTACAGGGAATGTTTTTTTTGTATAAGTCAAATATAAAAGGTAAAGAGAAAGTATTTGTAGGTGAATGTATGTATTATGTCTATACCTGTATATAACATATGGAGAGAGAGTATATGAAATGAGATGTGGAACAAGAAAAAAAAGTTAAAAGGGAAGTAAATTTACTTGAAGAAACTATTTAACTGATTTAGAAAATAAAAAGAGAACAATTAAACATTTCTAGATTCCAGCTAAAGTGCTACTTAATGCAAATTATCAGGTAAAGATAAATAGTACATAATTACACAACCTTATAGAAAAATCTATTATTCAATAAAGTCTTCTAAAATATATACTAGATAATCAAATGGAATTATATTTAGATAATAAGTTTACAGACAGTTTTATTTAACAATTTTCATAAAGCATGATCCAAATATTTTGTTCTAATAAAATACTGAGTCATATTAGAAGTGCTAATTGTACTATTTTCAAATTATATAAATATTGAGTAATATGCTCATTATTTTATTACTAATTTATAAATGCAACTTAAAAACCTCTTGCTTATGATATCAAATGTTATCTTCAATGAATAAAAGTGCTTCCAATTATGATGTTTTTCATATATATTGTATCCACCGTAACATGTTTGAGAGTTTTTGATAATGGTGCTTGAATTTGACTGCACAAATATACAAAATTGGCATAAACACTGGCTCTACTACTGAAAATATTGAATTTTAATTTTTCTTCTCAGACCCTAGTTATGTTACTATCTTAAATCTGTTTCCTTATTTATACACTAATACTATAGTACAGTCAGGCTGAAAAGGTTAGTGGAGAAAAATATAGGGTGCTAAATTTAAGTAAAACACTTAAACCAGACACAAAATTACTCTTAAAACATCACATTGTGGCAGGTACACCTACTGTGGAAATGTAACTCCAAAGAAGATAGATTGAATTATTGTTCCCTAATTATCCAATCAGGCAATCATAAGATTATATGGGAAACAGTAAAATGAAGAACAAGATATTTAGCCTAAAATATTTTGAGATAAAAGTGAAAGTATAAAATAGTCCTTAATTTACTTATATGATCCTGGAAAATACCAACTTAGTTACAAATATATATATATGTATATATACACACACACACACACACACACACACACACACACACACACACACACACACACACATATATTATACTATTGGATAATGGGTAACTTAATGGATAGTAAGTGGTGATGTGGCTCAGAGTTAAAGCACAGATTTATCATCAGTGACACCTGAGTTCAATCCCTGACAGTACAAACAAAAAAAAAGTACAAAACCAAACCAAATTAAAATGTTGCGGCTAGAATTGGTTCATTGCAATATTTTTATGCTTGCAAATATGAAGTCACCACCAACAAAGTATGCAATACCCAGTGCATGGCAACCAGTGAGAGGGTACTAAAACGTAATTTATTGTAGCACCATAGCCAAAAGATCTAGCCAGTGAGCACAAGAGAACCGGCACAACTGCTTTTGGTGCATACTATAACTAGAATATTTATAAGATTTACAACTGAAAGAGTGCACATTCTTAGGAATGCACCAGCCACGTTGTATATTAGCAGCACAAGTAGAGTGAGACACTGATGTGCATGTATGTAAGCATCACAACTGAAAAAATCCTGTGTTCAGCTGTAACTGGCTATTAAAGCCCTGGAAGCAGATTTATGATGTCCTACAAACATCATAAGCCAATACATATGCACTACAAACAAATGTGACAATAATAGATATAGCACCACCAAAACAAAAAGGGAAGGGGAAGATAAACAATTTTCAATGAACTAACTGGATATCTACTAGAAAAAATATTTCAAAATATAATTTATTTCTGCTTAAGCTTTATTAATTAGAACAGTTCATATAAAATTTAATCATTGTTTTAAAATGTCTATTAGGTTGTATATGTCTATAGGTATATACATTGCCTTTAAGGCTTCACAAATAATAAATTATGCTAAATCAGTTCTATACAAATATAAGTAATTTAGAATATGCGCTATATTATAAACTTGACAGATTTTTAAATGATTCTCTTTAGAACATGCCCAGTGGCAGATGGTGGTGACATGCCATTTTAGGGCCACCTAGAGGCATCAAAATCATCCCATGTTTTTAATGTTGGCAGTTGCACAAACCCCTTTGGCAAACTTCAAAGAATCACTAAAAGACTTGCACCTTCAAAACAGATTGTATTTATAGAAAAATGTGTGTCATTTAGTAGGGGTTGGCCTATAGAGAAATTTTAGAATCAGATTGATCAAATATACACTATAGTCAGTATGAAATTTGGTATATTACTTTAGCTCACTTGCTTCCCTGTGTATCTCTTTCACGTTAGCACTTTAATAAATGCTGAGGACCTTATTAAGTTCAGTGTTAAAGTAAATTCTGAACAAATTTCTGCATTTTGAATAACTTACTTTAAATATAAATTAGAGTTGAAATGTCATACGGAATTCATTTCCCAGTAGCAGTTTTATCACTTCTTTTAATTTAGCATATTGATACCTAAGATTCTTTAATAACCACTCAATTTTAAATCTGTATCTGAAACTAATTTTAAAAGTTGGTAGACTCATCAGGTTTCCAGACAATTTTCTAAGTCTACCTCTCCTTTAATTAAAAAAAAGATATGCTTTTATTCTGAGATAAGGAGATAGACCATGAAAATATGGGACCAAATGACCTACATGGTAAAAAATTAAAAAAAAAAAACTATACCTTTTATGAAAATTACTTCCTGGTGTATGTACCACCAAACTTTACTATAACAATAATTTATTCTCTGTGACAGATATTTGTAAACGAGGATAAAGGATCAGGAACTATTGTATCCTATTTAATATAAAAGCATCAATTACATAATTACCTTTCTTTTATTTGTTTGTTTTAATTTGTTTTTTGGACAATACCCAGTGACACTTAAGGATTACTCCTGGCTCTGTGCTCAGCAATCGCTCCTGGCTTTGGGGGAACATATGGAACTCTGAGATCGAACCCAGGTCAGTCCTGGGTCAACCGTGTGCAAGGCAAATGCCTTAAAACTGCTCTATCGCTCCAGCCGCATCCTTTTCTATTTAACATAAGTCCCTGATAAAATAATCAGTCCCTGATCTATAATATCTATGCTCATATTTTTTTGGAAACCTGTTCTCCTAATATGTTTCTACAATAAATCTATAGTTACTAATGTTAAACTCCGAAAGGTTAAATGAAAGGCCTAAAATAAATTATAACACAAAAGACCAGGTGACTCCGGACTTCACTATTTGCTCATTTTAATACTTTTCCATTACAAAATAATACTCAATCTCACCTTGATAGCTTTAAATTTCTGTGGAAACCCCTGAAAGTGATTAAACATGGTAAGAATCGGGGTATTGGTTTAATTCAGAGACCATACCACAAAAACTCTTCTCTTTACAACGATTGTATAAATGTTCTTCACCTTATTATTTCAGTTGGTTTTTATATCAATATAACCTTGACATTTACTAAGACACATTGCTTCTTTCTTTTACTCCATATCTGATTCTGTAAGTGTATACTACTCTTATTTTTCTAAAATGCTTCTTATTCTTAGAAATAATGCTACTCCTTTGAGAATATGTTCACGCTCTGACTCTTGAGTGTAGTTTTACTTTATTATACTCTAACTCGCTCTTGATTTCTTTCTGCAGCTAGAGTCAAGAACATAAATTTCAAGGGCAAGTTTAACCAACTCTGATACTGCCTATAATTTTCTGCAACTTAAAGTACCTTTCTGTAGCAATCTTTAGATCTAAATTTTCATTATTAGAGTATTAAAGCACAAATATTTTCCTTCTTCAACTTTACCTAATATCTTTAGGACTTGACCAGTATTAGTGACCATAAGGAATTGAAACCTATAATTAACTGAATAATATTAAATTATTTTCTATCTACAGTTCAATGGTGCAAGAAGGAGAAAACTAGTTTGCCTTTTCAGATTAGTTTTATTCATAGTCTGTTTCCACTTAAGTCCCATCCAGGTAGACAATGGTTTCCTATTCTCTCCTTATTTATTGGATATTTAAGTGGCTTACTTCACCCAAATTTCCACCACGCAATGTCAACACCAACAAACACTGCATTTTCTTGACCTAATTTTAAAAAGTCACTATATTTCTGATCTTTATTTTTGATGGATTCAGAGTCTAATTGGTTAAAATTATGAATTAAGATCAAGAAAATGTAAAAAGAAAGGATAAAAATTATAATAAATTTTGAGCTGGTGAGAATGTTTAGAGAGAGAGAGAGAGCATTTATCTTCTATGTGGCAGACACAGCCTCAATCCCTAATATCATAAATGGTCTCCCAAGGACACCATTGGAGTAGTCCCACAGTGCAGATCCAAGAGTGAATCTGAACGTTACCAAGTATGGCCAGGAAAAAACAAAAATGGCATTAAATATAAAAAATGTAATCACTTTCTTTTCAAAAATGATAAATGTATTGCAACAAAACTAGAAATTATAGGGTAAAATTTTTTGAACAAAAGCTAATATTTTCAAATACTTGGTAAACAATTTTCAATGTTGATAGCACAGTTCTGGTTATTAATAAAATATTTTTTTCAGTAATGTGTGGCCTTTTTATGTTATTAAATAGTATTTTTCAGCCTAATTAACTCACATATTTTTCTATGTTAAATAGTCAGCTGGCCAAGGAATAATTTCTTTTCTGGATATTAAGGCAAGAACAAAGAATAAATATGTAAGGTCCTTTCCTTATGTGTTTTATGTGCCAACTTAAGAGATAGCAAAAAAGACAAAGCATATAAACATAATGTTTTCATATAAAATTGCTAAAATGACAGGGACTAAAACAGATGAAGTGGCATGATATTAAAATACAATCTTCTAAACTATGTGTGTGAATTTCTAACCATATATGTATTTTTTTGTTTGTTATTGCTTTTGTTTTTGTGCCACACCCATTGATGCTCACAGGTTACCTCTGGCTCTAAAATTCGTCCTGGCTTGAGGGGACCATATGGGACGCCTGGGGATTGAACCACAGTCCATCCTAGGCTAGTGCTTGCAAGGCAAACTACTTACCTCTAGCACCAGCACTCTGCCCCCCCCCCATATATATCTTTTAACTAAAATTCTGGTAGTGGAATGATTGGATTGGCATTTGTATTTTAGGATTTTTATTGAGGCTACTCCCAGTAGTATTCAGGAGTTACTCCTGGGTCTTCACTCAGAAATCACTCCTAGAGACTATATAGGATGTGAGAATTGGCCCTGTTTTTTTTTTTTTTCATTTATTTCATTGAAATTGCAAAATCTTTTTATTTTATGGAATCCACTTCATTATTGCTTTCTTTACTTGTAGGCGGCATTGAATGTTTGAAGATACCATGTTCAAAGTTAAGCATAAGAAATTTATATAAGAAGCAGGGAAAACTCTTCAACAAGTAGTGCTGGCAGAACTGGTTAGCCACTTGCAAAAAAGTGAACATAGACCCCCAGTTAACATCATGTACGAAGGTAAAATCAAATGGATTGAAGACCTTGATATCAGACCTGATACCATAAGGTATATAGAACAACACATAGGTAAAACACTCCATGACATTGAGACTAAAGGCATCTTCAAGGAGGAAACTGCACTTTCCAAAGAAGTGGAAGCAGAGATCATTAGATGGGAATACATTAAGCTGAGAAGCTTCTGCACCTCAAAAGAAATAGTGCCCAGGATACAAGAACCATCCACTGTGTGGGAGAAACTATTCACCCAATACCCATCAGATAAAGGGCTAATTTCCAAAATATACAGGGCACTGACAGAACTTTACAAGAAAAAAAAAATCTAATTCCATCAAAAAATGGGGAGAAAAATGAACAGACACTTTGATAAAAAAGAAATACAAATGGCCAAAAGGTACATGAAAAAATGCTCCTCATCACTGATCATCAGGGAGATGCAAATCAAAACAAGGATGAGATACCATCTCACACCACAGAGACTGGCACACATCACAAAGAATGAGAACAATCGGTGCTGGCGGGGATGTGGAAAGAAAGGAACTCTTATCCACTGCTGGTGGGAATGCAGTCTAGTCCAACCTCTATGGAAAGCGATATGGAGATTCCTCCAAAAACTAGAAATTGAGTTCCCATACGATCCAGCTATACCACTTCTAGGAATATACCCTAGGAACACAAGAATACAATACAAAAACCCCTTCCTCACACCTATGTTTATTGCAGCACTATTCACAATAGCCAGGCTCTGGAAACAACCAAGATGCCCTTCAACAGATGAATGGCTAAAGAAACTGTGATACATATACACAATGGAATATTATGCAGCCCTCAGGAGAGATGAAGTCATGAAATTTTCCTATATATGGATGTACATGGAGTCTATTATGCTGAGTGAAATAAGTCAGAGGGAGAGAGAGAGATGCAGAATAGTCTCACTCATCTATGGGTTTTAAGAAAAATAAAAGTCATATTTGCAACGATCCTCAGAGACAATGAGAGGAGGGCTGGAACTTCCAGCTCACTTCATGAAGCTCACCACAAAGAGTGGTGAGGGCAGTTGTAGAAATTACACTGAGAACTGCCATAACCATGTGAATGAATGAGGGAACTGAAAAGCCTGTCTAGAGTAGAGGTGGGGGTGGGTGGGATGGAGGGAGATTTGGGACATTGGTGGTGGGAATATTGCACTGGTGAAGGGGGGTGTTCTTTACATGACTGAAACCTAATCATAACCATATTTGTAATCAAGATGTTTAAATAAATAAAAAAGAAACTTATATAAGAAACATTTGCACAGGATTAGTAACTCTCACTAAAACAATAAATTAAAGGGATATAGGGCAAAAATAACTCAGAGAAACTAGTGGAAATCATGTTTACATTGAATAATAATTAATGATGATTAATTCATAGCCATAATTTTCTTAGTTCTATCAGACATTGACTTTAGGTTAAATTTATATAATCTCTTTCTTTGCAAAGAACTGGTTTAGGCACCAGTTATTAAATTGACTTAATCAATGTGTATTCTAGTAGTTTACGTTCAACATCTGAAGAAGTATGTTTCCTGTGTGTAAAATGGATAATTTCTGAATCTTATGACAGATATTTCATCCAATGGTATCTTACCAGGAGAACATTTGTGCTCTGAAAGTAGTGAACCAAAATAAAAAAAAAAGTCATAACTGGATCCTTAAAATAATTATTGTATTAGCTGTCACAACAACTGAAAAATTAATTTTTTCTGATGAAAGCAATGTAAGTAATTGTCACAAACAGCGCTATCATGCAGTATATAGCAATGTTATATATTTCACAAACGAAGACATTTATAAAATTATAACTATTTTTTTCTTAGAAGCAATTAACAAAACAATGTTAGTAGGCAGATTTTACATCTTTGTAAATGCAGTTCCACATTTTTATGTTAGGCAGAAATCATCCATTTATTCAACTTATACTTTTCATAAAAATAGTTTTTATTCTTTGATAATAACTTATCTTTTGATGCGTGGAAGTTTTCTCTGCTAAGACTGCATAATAAATTTATTCATAGTTTAAATTCATAAAGTTAAATGAGGTCTTGAATTCATGAACATAGTTTTTCATATATATATATACATATATATCTGTATATATATGCTTCTCTTTTTTGAGTTTTAATTTGGTTGACTTTTAAAATATTACAATTAGTCTTCTGTAGTGAGATATATATGCATAAATAATTATAATATGATTATGTACATATGTGGATATGTAAAAGTAAAAGACAACATTATTTTAGCTAAAATGTTGACAAATGTAAAGAAATAAAGTTACAAACTCTATTATATGACATTTACAATAAGTCCATGTCTGAGATTCTGACTTCTATCAACAAGATGATAACTAGTAATATATATATATATATATATATAGTAACTTTTATTATTTCTGAGGTATTAGTTAATTTGGAAGTGGTATAAGGTTTTAAACATATCTGGAAGTGCTCATAGTTTATTCTTGGCTCTGTGCTCACTTAGCACACCAAATGGGGTGTCACAGATCAAAACTCAGTAGGTAACATGAAAGGCAAAAAATAAACCTCTACACTACATTACCAGCTCCTAAAATACATTTTTATATGAAATACAGTTTTGGCATTAATAAAAATTGACAAATAAATAAGTTTGAATGCTACTATCATACCACATTATCATTGGTAAAAACTAAACAACAGAATTTTTATGACAATATAAGATTTAATATAACTAAACCTATAATCAAAACTTTTCATAAATATATTCAAAGTAGTATTTATGACTGAGGCTACTAGTGGATAAATAAAACATTGCATGTGATTTTAATAAATAAACCAAGACATTATAATAGATTTACATTATCCTGTATTTACTTTAAACTTGGAAACAGTATCACTTTTTTGAAACAAAGATACAGACATTAATAAAATATGTGTAATACATTTGTCATTGATTTTTCAAATATAAGTAAATTAACTAAAATGGTGCAATAAATTATAGATGACTCTGATAATATTGTAAAGTTTACACACAAACATTTAAATTAGGATTTGGAAGTTCATTGATAAAAAAATTATTTTAATGTTTTTAGATAAAATGTGTTAATGGTGGGTGTGATCATGTTTATTTTTATTATTCCTAAATATATTTGGTGTGTTTGGAAATGTTTCATTTTCTGTATGCTACATATAGTCATAGGGATAATCTAAAATGTGTTCTAAATTGCATTTAGTTTAATTGCTCTTTTGTAACTCCTTAAATTAATGCATTTCATTTTGGAGAAATTGTTCTTTTCATACTGTAATAAAAACATCTCTCTTGAAACTAAATAAAATTATCCATGTAAAATTAAACCTCTTAACATCTTTATAGAAAAGAACCAAATATATCTCTTTAATGAACAGGAGGTTATTTCTTCACCTTTTAACTCCAAAGTTCCAACAATGACACATTTGACTGATTTTTTTCTTATTTTTTTTAACATACCCAATTGTTTTGAAATCCAAATCATCAAATTTCTAAACATTTAAAGCCCGCTTGTCTTGCATACCTCTAACACTGCATCCAACTTCTGCTTGTTATAGATAAGTCTATGACCTGAAAACTCTAAGCCACTTAAATCCTGGGGAGTTCTCCTTTGGAGCACTGCTCTCAGAAAATCTACTCTTGCTGCTCATGGGTGACACTGCCTCAAAACATAAGCAACTTCTTTTCATCTGATCCCATTCTTTCTGCTCTCTCAGGTACATAATAACTTGTTGGGCAGCCTAGTTATGTGAGAATTTTACCCCCGTACACATATGCCAAAGCTTGTACATGCTATTGCCATCTTGTGGTCATATGATTATAGTTTTTCAAATCAGCCCCTAAATCTGAAATTCTTTAAACAAGTGGCAAGTGAATTTATTTCACAATTAAAAAAAAATCTGATAGATATTACTTCTTTCCTCATTTACACTCTGAAATGTCTTTTTTATTTTTTCTTTTCTGATGTGCCTTTATGTACTTTGGTTTGAGATTATCAGTTCCCTGGAACACTATTTCCACTTAAATAATTTTTATGGTTTTATATGTGAATGAGAGTTTCATATGCATTGTATTCTTTTTTTTTTTTTTTTTTTTTTTTTTTTTTGGTTTTTGGGCCACACCCGGTAACACTCAGGGGTTACTCCTGGCTATGCGCTCAGAAGTCGCTCCTGGCTTGGGGGACCATATGGGACGCCGGGGGATCGAACCGCTGTCCGTCCTAGGCTAGCGCAGGCAAGGCAGGCACCTTACCTCTAGCGCCACCGCCCGGCCCGCATTGTATTCTTATGACTTAAATATCTGTATAAACTAACTTGTAAAATATTCTTAAACATATATTAATATTTCATATTCGCCTGCAATATTTGTTATCCTGACACAGTAAGACTTGGGGTCTTAGTACAATTGCACTAGTAATTCTGTTTTATGCCAAAATTAGATAACTGGGGCAGAGTGATAATATAGTGGTAGGACTTTTACTTGGCTGACCCAGTTAGACCTGGGTTCAATTTCTGGAATCCCAAATATTCTCCCAAGCTTTCCAGGAGCGTTTTTTGAGTGCAGAGATATTAGTAATCCCTGAGAGGTGCTGGGTGTGGACCAAAAACCCAAAAAAAAAATTAAGATAACTAACATGTTTATATACTATGAATTTGAGTTTAAATATTAAAGGTATTTTCTACATTTGATCATTTTTATTTGCTTATGTCATATAAAGAATGATGTCATAGCAGGTTCTCACTTTTATAAAATTGCTAATGTCTTGTCACTACCATGGCACTACAGGCCTGAAAAAGTCTTGCTCAACAATTTAAGTGAAATCAAATCTGAAAACTCTGATGTACCCTCTTACAGAGAATACCTACTCTTAAAATATGTATCTAGAATTTTGTCTCACCCTATCCAAGGAGAGGTCGAAACTATTGGTTAGGACAAGAAAGACCCACCTTAGAAAGAGAAATGGCAGTACTGAGGTTTTGGAGTGGCAGAATATGTCTTTTCACACATGTTTCTCTTCCTTTTAAATATTGTCTTTACTCTACTTAAAGACTTCTGTTGGCTCTACAAGAGTTCCCTGCTTGGCAGCATTCAGAATAAGCAGCAAATTCATTAGAAACCAAAAAAAGCAGTGATTGTGTCTGTCAATGATTTCTCTGCTGTTTCTGTTTTAAAATGAGTCTGAGAATTATTCTTTTCATTTCTACCTCTTTCTATCACAATCACATATTTCAAATATTTTGTAAATCATAAAGGTAAAATAATTTGATACTGCTTGTATCTGAAACCTCAGATCTGAGGTTTCTCCATCTGAAAATAGGTGGCTTCGGCTAAAAATATAAATTTACTTAAATTATTGCTTCTACTAGATGAAAGTAAGAAGCATCTACTATGTCCATTTGTGATAAAATTTGAGTAAAGTTATGATGCTACCTAAGTGTGGTAAGTAGTCTTATAGAAAATATATAAATTATTAAGAAGGGATATTCATATTAAATATGAGGGGTATCTATTCTTTTGCACAAATAAATGTGTAAGATCAGAAGTAATAAATCCATTACATAAATCCATATTCTAATTATGAAGCAAAATTAAACAAAATTCTATACTATTATGCTTACTGTATAAAAACGAGGAACAGGGGGCCGGAAAGATAGCATGGAGGTAAGGCGTTTGCCTTTCATGCAGAAGGTTGGTGGTTTGAATCCCAGCATCCCATATGGTCCCCTGAGCCTGCCAGGAACGATTTCTGAGCATAGAGCTAGGAGTAACCCCTGAGCATTGCTGGTTGTAACATAAATAAATAAATAAATAAATAAATAAATAAATAAATAAATAAATAAATAAATAAATAAATAACAGAGGAACATAAGGCCGAATACTCAAAAAGTGAGACCAGAGCTATAATACAGTGGGTAAGGCACTCACTTTCTACAAAGCCAATCCATGTTCAATCCCTGGCATCCCATATGGTTCCCCATGTTCCATTAGGAGTACCCTGAGTGTAGTATCACACACGACTAAGCCCTGAGTACTATCAGGTATGCCAAAATAGCAAAATAAAAACAAAAAATAATAGTAGAGCCTGGGGAAAGGAGAGTAATTATACTATTTTCTCATGCATCTCTATGAATTGCTTGATATGTAACAATGAACATGGATTTCTTAAAAAGATTTTGATTAAAAGTAATCATCATATTTTAATTTTATATAAAAATCTTCAAATATTCAATAGATATTGGCACCATTGCAAAAGAAAGCTCTTTACATCTGATCTTTGTTATATACTCATTCAGTACTGAGCGGGGTATTTTTAATTGTTATGAAAGGCAAGGACAGAGTAAAGAGAGAAAGGGTAACTAGATAACCTCCAAATATTTGGGAGCAGCTAAGAGGGCAAACTCTTTTAAAAATCACTCTGTCACTCTGTGGAATTTAACAACATCCATTACATAAACCACAGAGTTTTCCTATCTCACAAATCAATTTTATTCTATTACACTGTAACTAGTTTCTTTTTGAGAATTGGATGTTTTACCTTACCTATTTCCCTTCTAAAAAAATAAAAACTAATAAGAATTAAGAATACAGAAAATATTCATAATAATAGCTCCATAATATTTCATACTCAACCTAGTTTTCTTCAGGTACCCTAATGCCTCAGTGACCATTTACAGTCATTTTAAAGTCAGCTGTATTAAACCATCCAGTGTTCCACTCTTTCAAAGAGAAGTTTTCTGGGTACATACTCATGAATAATTTACACTATTTCCTGTAGTATGTTATTTTAGAAAAACTTTAAATACAAAATGATGTATCACCATTCTCTCAGTATATAGATTATGGTAGAACATTTATTTTTTACTTATATAAAATAATCATAAAACTAAAATTAATATATTTAAATATAAATGTCTTATATCACCATATATGCAATAAGTTTAAACAGTTCTATATTTGCAATGTATACATATAAGGAATACATAAAGGGAAACTTTACTTGCAAAACTAGAATACAATATTTTTACATAATATTTGTGTACTAAAATATATTAAACCAGGAACTTTAAACAGGTCTCACATTACAGGCATGATGAAGACATTTGTACTAAATGTCCTGAACTTTAATAGACTTGTTAAACAGTGTTAGACTAAAATTTATTATAAGGGCCAGGCCTAATATTACAGAAGTATGGCACATGTACTATATACAGCTGACCTGGGTCCAAATCCAGGATCTCATATTGGACTCCACCATCATCAGGAATGATCCCAAACTATAGAGCAAGGAGTAAGCCCTGAGCAATACTGCATGTACTACCCACCACAATTAAAAAAAGAAACATAATAATAAAAAACAAATTTTAAAAAATGAGTTATTGCATACTACCGACCTGGGTTTAATTCCCAACATCCATTATAGTGCCCCATAAACTTCAGCAATTTCCTGAATGCACAGTTAGAGTACCCCTGATAATCCGGTTGTGTGCCCAAATGCTTGCAAGCAAACAGAAAGTCAAAGAATATTACAGAGTTACCTATTTTAACTAATTTATTAAAATATAATAGACACATTAAACTGAAGTTGTTAATATATAATTAGCTGACATATATATATGTATTTATTAAGTATTTATATTTATATTAAGTATTTATATTTTTACTTTGTAAAGAGATTCAAAGTTTAGGCTCTTAGTAAATATAGAGTACCATATTATTTAAAATAAAATCATCATGGTAACTAAGGGATTTTCAAATCTAATTTATTTTATAACATAAAATGTGTTTGCTTCTATCAACTATTTGTCCCAAATTCTGGGGAAGCATCATTCTAACTAATGTTACTATAAAGTTGTTTATATTTTTATATGTATATATACAATATAGGTCTCTTTTTATATGTATATATATATATATATAAAACTGTTGCATATAGCAAATTGTTTCAGAGTTTAATACATAGTGTAACAAAGAACAAGTTATATATTTTATAAGTTAAATAATAATAGGAGTCAAATTGAGTAATTTAATGTGCACAATAAAGAGCCTTTTATTCCCTACATGTAGAGATGATGTTAGTGAAACCCACTTAGGGTAACATTCTGAGAAAGTGATGTTCACAGGCTTACAGTCTATCTTAGTGTTTGGTACTTAAATATCCCAATATTAAGTATTCTGAATATGCTTATCTTTCTGAAGTATAACAGTCACAATAATCCCTATTCTCTTTGTAGACAATTATAGGAAAAAATTCTTCCTTTACTTCAACTATGTGGCAAAATGCATAATTGTTTGCTTATAATTAAAATGACTCTTCCATGAGTAGGAGTAAATAGGCTTTTAGAGCACATATTCCAAGGCTACCCATGATTGACTCATGACACAGTATGATTTCTGAAGCATTGGGGAATCATCCAGTGTAATACTAGAGCTTTCAGGCACAACTGGAGCTACAGATATTGCAAAGGTGGCTTAGGTATCCACTAACACTGCAAGAGTTGAGCAAGTGAAGGCATGAACACCTTGTCTATTTAACAACAATAGGTGGGGTATTCCAGCCTCCTAAGAACTGTACAGTAAATCCAATCAAAAGAAATGGTACTTGAAGGGTCTGTTCTATATTCAATATCCAAAACCACATGCCATCTGATGTCCTGCACTTTTAGGGTGGTTACAGTGGTCAATAACTGCAAAGAGTTCAGAGAACTATCCATTTAATTTTCCTAGTAATGAGTCACCCATAGTTTGTAGAATATGTCCTGGAGGTGACGCTATTCGCCTCCCCCACAAACATTATATACACTAAAATAAAACAGACTATAATTTTGTTATCTGTGCTTTACATATATATTTAAATTACCTATCTAATAATAAGTAAGGCTATGCATAACTTATTTATGTATTTTCTATTATACATGTACCTTTCATTTCTTTTTAAAATATTTTTGTGTAATGTATTTAAATACTTGTCTAATTAAATGTTTATTTAGAGACAAAACTAAAGAATGTTGTCTTTAAATTCAATAATAATGGTTAGAGTCAAGAAAAAAAACTCTAGACTTATATTTATCAGTGAATCTCTGATTTTTTAACAATGTCAACATGAGTCCATTTATAGAATTTGGTACTTGGGCTACTAGTAATTTAAGAGTGAACATTTTATTTATTTAATGCTTATTATTATGAATTTATTTCTGTATTTCTAAATAATAAAAAAAATTCTTCCACCACATATCTGGCTTTACTATAGAATTAAACAGTTAATTGTCATTCTCTGAAACTAAGTAAAGGTACAATATAAGACATTGTGTTGTTTAGATCCTACATTCCTTTGAACTAATTTATATAGCACTGACAACACGACCAACGTAAGATATTTTTTATCTCCAAAGCAAAAAATTAAGGCATGTGAACTTGGTCATTGGCACAAATAAATTTCAGGTTACAAAGGAAGTAGGATGAGAACACACAAGAAGTCTGTAACAATTTGTTCTAGGATAGCTTCCTTTAATGGTAAGTAGAATCTCAAGCCACAGAGTACATAACTACGGGAAGGGTAAGAAGGAAAATGAGGGATAGATAAAAGTCTTTCAAATTAGGTTAATTTTTCTGTTTTTTTTTTCCCAAAATGTGAGAAATACAGTTATATTAATTGGTTGATGTATATTTTATAGCCTTAAAATAGAAGATAATCACAAAGAATGAGAATCAACAGTGTTGGCGGGGATGTGGAGAGAAAGGAACTCTTATCCACTGCTGGTGGGAATGCCCTCTAGTTCAACCTTTATGGAAAGCGATATGGAGATTCCTCCAAAAACTGGAAATCGAGCTCCCATACGATCCAGCTATACCACTCCTAGGAATATACCCTAGGAACACAAAAATACAATACAAAAACCCCTTCCTTACACCTATATTCATTGCAGCACTATTTACCATAGCAAGACTCTGGAAACAACCAAGATGCCCTTCAACAGACGAATGGCTAAAGAAACTGTGGTACATATACACAATGGAATATTATGCAGCTGTCAGGAGAGATGAAGTCATGAAATTTTTCTATACATGGATGTACACGGAATCTATTATGCTGAGTGAAATAAGTCAGAGAGAGAGAGAAAAACGCAGAATGGTCTCACTAATCTATGGGTTTTAAGAAAAATGAAAGACACCCTTGTAATACTAATTTTCAGACACAAAAGAGAAAAGAGCTGGAAGTTCCAGCTCACCTCAGGAAGCTCACCACAAAGAGTGATGAGTTTAGTTAGGGAAATAACTACATTTTGAACTGTCCTAATAATGAGAATGTATGAGGAAAATGGAGAGCCTGTCTAGAGTACAGGCGGGGGTCGGGTGGGGCGAAGGGAGACTTGGGACATTGGTGATGGGAATGTTGCACTGGTGATGGGTGGTGTTCTTTACATGACTGAAACCCAAACACAATCATGTATGTAATTAAGGTGTTTAAATGAATTTAAAAAAAAAAAAGAAAAAAAATAGAAGATAATTTATCTAGAATCTGTAATTGCCAGTTATAGGAAAAGCATATGACAAGTCTGACAAGCAGACTTCTCCAACATGGAATAGATATTACAATTTCAAATGTTTTTGCTTAATAAATCAAAGTATGACATTTGATAAATTATTTTAATAAAAAATGTAAATAACATGTATTTTAAGTTCATATGCTAATTTGAAAATATCTAAATTGTGTTATAGAATATCAACCATATAACTGGCTTGATGGATAAAAATATTTTAAAAAATAAAAATATTTTCCAAAATGTCAATTGCATATTGAAATAGTTCTTTGAATGCAAATTGCATTCTTTATTATGTGATCATAAAGTAATAAATGAAGATGAAAGATCACATGAAGGTCATGTGATTTTTCTCTCAAAAACATTGTTTTGAAATCAAAATTGACTTTAAATGAGTCTAACAAGGAGCTAGAGCAATAATCCAGCAAGTAAGGTACCTACCCTGAACATGACCAATCCAAATTCAATTCTCCAGACCCTATATGGTGCCTAAGCCCTCAAGGCGCAAAAGAAGTAATTTGTGAGTGCAGAGCCAGGAGTACTGCCAAGTATAATTCAAGACAAACAAAAAATGCCTGTCAATAAAGTAGAGAGGTTAGGTCATTTTCATAGGACAAAATCTTATTTGTTCTTCAGTATTGTATATAGTCCCTAAGTATCACATGGGATTATTCCTGAGTAGAAAGTTAAGAGTAAGCCATTACCGTTGCCAGTATGACACATAAAACAATGAATAGATAAATAAATTAGACTTTTTGTATAAAAGAGCTGCAAGAATTCTCAAACTCACTTCATGTGTGTCCTACTAAAAGATCAAAAAAGATTTTAACAAATCTTGAATCTAATGCTTACTGTCTGGGAGAGAAAATGTCCTGGAAATGACCCCCACTAAAGCCAGCAAGAAAGTATTATCTGTATACCCTTTTACACTTTAGCCTGGGGTCAGGAAAATCTAAGCTGTTCAATATTTCTATTACATTAATAGCACAATTATCACATAGGGATCAACTTCATGCTGCTAATACAGACATGCCTCTGGAAGCAATTTCTGGCTCTGCTGGGCAAGGCAATCTATTAGGTCATTTGCAACCTTTGCTAAACCTAGTGGAAAGAATACAGAATTTGGGCTTATTGAGGATACATTTTGGGTCTGTATTTATTAGAGGAGTAACCTTGGCAAATTATTTAACTTCTTAGAAATTCAATTAGTATAAAAACTACTGCTATTTGAAAGAATAGTGGTTAAATTTTGTGAAAAAAAAAGAGAGAGGAAAACAAGATATAGAAATGGTTCATAGTAGGTCTTAATAAAATAATATCATCATGCTAAGTTTTGGTGAATAGTTTCATTTTTATATACAAAATAATACATAAACAATTGTACTTCATTCTTGTCTTTAATATTATCTCATTTACTATCAGAAAATAAAAGATGTTAGCAATATAATTTTCTCTGATTTATCAAAGAAACAAGACTAATTGCTTTGGTTTAAATTCTATGTGGCTGTAGGTTTCAGGAGAAAGAAATATGTTCTGAAGTTAACTTTTATTTTTAATATTGATGCATCTACAAATTAAGGTATGTGATGTACTGAACGTCATATTTATATTGCATTTTTTTACCTGAGAGGTTTTCAGTACAGTAGGACATTAGCAAAACTGCAAAATGATAAGATCCCAATATTCAACCATAGTAAGATTGATAGAAAATTGAACGCAGTGACAGGAAGGGTTCTGGAGAAACACTTGAGAACCACATTCAGATTGTAAATAAATAATAATAAAGCATAGAAATTGTGACATTTAGATTATAATAATGAACAAAAATATTCAGAATCACCACAGTTAGGCTTCATCTTTTAGGTAGTTTTGATGCATACTTTGTTCTTGTGTATTTAACATTAAAATTATTTTATAGGAATACCAGTTTATAATGCTGTGATTATATAAAATAACTTGAGAATCACTCGTATATGATAACAAAATAATATAACCTTGACTATATATTTCTAGATATGACTTTGAAAAAATGTCTCTAAAGGAGACATGTTGGAAAGTATAAAATTGGCAGTTTCTATGAAATTAGGTCAGTCACTACTAAAATCTTTTTGATCCACATGACAAACTTGTCAAAGATCTTCTCAAAACCTCTTCAACTAAGAGGGGAAAAATAGTTGTTTTAGAATGTATTTTTCTTAGTTTTTACTATGATCTTAACCCATATTTCTGATAAGTCATAGGTCAAGAATTCTACAAAACTTCTCATGATTAGAAACATAAATATTTTGTTAGTGCGATAGCATTGTGGGTAGGGTATTTTCTTTACACATGGCTGACCCAGATTGGATCCCTGTAATCTCATATGGTACCCAGAGTCTGCCAAGAGTATTTTCTGAAAGCAGAGCCAGGAATAACCCCTGAGCATTGCCAGGTGTGGCTAACAAGAACAACAACAACATCAACAACAACAACAACAATAATAACAATATTAAAAAGAAACATCCAAAGTAAAGAGATTTGACAGTAAAATGAATTCCTTAACTAAGGCAATTCAATTTACAATAGCTATATACTAATACTAAAATAATTAGAAGTCGATTTTAATGCCAAAATAATATGCATTATCATTTGTGTAAAATTTAGAACTATAATAATGGTCAAAAAACATGCAAACAAAATTTTATCAGCTCATCTGGCTTTTAAAATTTACATCATTTAATTTTATCTTTTTACAGTGGAAAAAACTATCACATAAGTTGTGTATTTAAAGTTCTCAAAATGATCATATTAAACTGCTAAAATATATATTCTCAATACTTCAGATATGACTTTTCTAACTCATACTTATGCAAATTATCTACATGTATATATGTGCTGTTTTGTGGGTAAAATTTAAAAAATGATGCTTCAGGGTCCCTTGAACAATGAACATATCAGAATTCAAAACTTTCTCATTCTTACTTAAAATGAATGCAAAATTAAAGCAAAAATCCCTAAATTGCTCTTATTATAGTTTCTTCAAATCATTTTAGCACATATAGTTTCTACTGTTTAAAGCACATAAAAAGAAATGTCATATATATTCTATTATTTAACAAAATAATACCTATTTTAGATGAAATAAACATGATGTACTAATCTTGGTTTCAGAGCTGGATAAAATATACTCCAAACTCCTAAAACTTCAATGATAATCAAAGGTAACTCAAATATGGATAAGAAAAAATTTAAAAATACAAGTAAGTAGTGCACAGTATTTTCAAAACTGTCAGAATTCATAACCAGTTGAATTTTTGAGAATTTTTTAGGAATAGATGACAAGTTCAGAAAGTGTATCGTTTTAAAACTTTTTAGTGTAAAATGATGAAATTCTGTCCTATGCTACTATCTTGAAACATTTAAATATTAATGTAGTACTAGTTATAATCAGTTACTCCATAAAAATTATTAATGATTTTAAGTACTTAAGGCACCTCTTCTAATGACCATGTTCCCCTTAGCTTAAGTTTAATATGTAAAAATTTGACATTTTAAGTCAGCAGGAAAAATTTTCTGAAGAAAAAATGTATCTATCTGTCTAAGTGCCATAATCATTTCATAATAATTTTCAATTGGTTCTTGAGAATTTAAGGATACATTACAGTTGAAAATAAATAGGAACTATGAGCAAAACTCTACCTGATTTATGTTGTAGAAACCTCAGTAATGATAGTCCAAATATCAGTCACTTGAAGAAATTAACAGCACTCTAAAATGCATACTAATCATCGTGGTGGGTCAACAGATGGGATAAGTGGTTAATTTAGTAAGTGATTAAATCATTCTGTTTATGAGATTTAGCCCAATTTGATTACATTGTAAAGAAAGGTATTCAACATATTAAAAGTCATTTCTCCTTTAAAGTAGAATTGAAATAATTTTAGAATACAGAAATAAACTAAGCCCTAGTTTAAAGATATTAAAATGATATAACAAATATCATTAAAAACTTCAGCACTGTTATTTTGCCCTTATATTATGATATCTAACCAACCAAATTTTTAACTAAATGTAACTCACTATCATTAAAAGAAGAAAAAGAACTTTAATTTCAGTTTGTTGAGGATGAAAGTTTTCCCACACATAAGAGTAGTTAAGCATGCTCTCCCAGTTTTTCTATAATTTATAAATAATAAACACATAATGTTAGTATTATGGAAAAAAACACACATATAGTATCTTTTTATTCTTAACAACTCTAACATTGATACATATAATTCAAAATATATAATTCAATTAGTAATGGAAAAGGTTACTAGAAACAACAATGCACACCACACTGAAGAACTAGTCACTTGGAATGAGTGATTTAAGGGTATTACATGCATGACGGGGAAAGCAAATAGACAATTATATAACAAAGTATAAGAAAAATCTAGAAGTCCTGCTATATTTCAAAAAGAAATGACATAAAAGCAATCAAATGACATAGATAAGGCTTTTCTTTATATATTTGGAACTAATTCTTATGACCAAGTAGGACTGAGCTCAGGAAATAGGAGGGAAGCACTTTCCTCATTCCCTCACTATCAAGACTGGAATAATCAATTTCATTTGCTTCAAAGGACAATTAAAGCTTTTTTTTTAAAGGTTTCTCCTCCATTTTAAAATGATTTTGAAATGCAAAATGGTCAAATGGCTAAAATCAGCTTTACGTTAACCTTACTAAATGAAACCATTTTTAAAATATTGAACTTTTTTATTACTCAACATTGGTCAATATATCTGGATTTTTTTCTATATCCACATGAATTTGAGGGTTTTTAAGATTAAGATATATGTTATGAAGAAAAATGTATGCAATGTTCACTGGTTTCTAAATAAAAGTGATTTTAATTTATCTTCTAGAATAGTAATAAATGCAGAGGGTGCATAATGTTCAATGATGCAAATAAAAGAAATGGAAAGATATGCTGGATCATTGTATAAATAGAACACTTATTTTTTTCTAGGAAAGAATTTTCAGGTATTTCAAATAATAGTGATGGTTTTAGGTAAAAAAAACTGCAGCAATAGGGCAACTAGACAAATAACTTAGAGGTAAAGAGAAATTCTGTTCACATAATTTTTGAATGTAAATATAAGTTGATGGCTGGATAGATGCCATTTTATTATCATTTTGAGTACTTTTAACTCTGTAAAACTAACACTACAGATTATCAACTTTCTAAATAAAACCCTTTTAAAATATATTAGCTATGATTTGGTTTTAAAGACTAAGTGTATTAAAATTAGTTCTATTTTAGAAAAGAGGATGTTTCAAGAAATGAAGGAATGTGGTGTTCATTACCTTATAATTATAAAGCACTATAATAAAAGCAAAATTGTTCACTTATTAATATGAGAAGGAGAGTGATGACTTTGGGCCTCTGAACATTGAATCTGCATCCTTAATCCATGTAAGTCCTCAATTTTACATTTTCCATCAGACCTATAAAATATACTCAGACTCATACATAAAAGATTTCTTAGCAAAGCCATTAATGCTTGTGCAAGTATATTTCATGAGAAAGAAAGGAATTTCAAATTACATTCTAAGTATTGGTTGTTACAAAGCATTAACTAAGATCTCAAAAGAAATGTAAATTCAGATTATGCTTGATTCAGATATTTGATTCATGACGACCTTGAATATTTATGTCTTAATGCCTGTCATTAATTTTTAGCTTCATGTTGTGATCTTCTTGTAGAGAATTATATTTTAATGATATAAAAATATAAAAAATGTCAAATTCATAAACTGATATATATTTTGTGTCAAATAAATCTACCGTATTTTCCAGCGTATAAGACGACTTTTGAAACACAAAAAAGAAGTCAAACGAATATCGGGGGTCATCTTGTATGCCCAGTATATCCCGAAAAATGTTTCAATATGCCAATAAACGAAAATTGTCTGAATATTGCCACAAAACGAATTTTCCAACTCGATCCTGCACCAGTCACTGCAAGGCTGCTCTAACCGCCTCTCTAACTCAGCCAACCCAAGCAGGCTTTTTATGCATGCAAATTAGACAATGTTCTGGACCCGAATCTACACTGTCAAAAGCCTGCTCAGATTGGCAAGAGTCAGAGAGGAGTCTATTACAGTATAACCTTTGAACCTTTGCTTGTTGTGATTGGCTCACTGTAGTACATGAGCACAGGAACACATGCAGCACAGGAACGTTCTGTCTGATACAGCGAATATAGGCCTAAACCTATGTTTTAACTGCAAAATTAGGTGGTCGTCTTATACGCCCAGTCGTCTTATATGCCGGCAAATACGGTATGTATATGAAAAATAATATCAATTGTAGTATTATATTTTGATTTATTGATTTATTTGATTTATTTGATTTTATTAGTAATTCAACACTGTTCCTCTTAATTTTCAGTATATAAATTAATATATACATGTATGTAAGATCAATGTACCTAAGCCTCTTGCTTATGTAATATTAAGAAAAAATGGGAGAAAACTTCATCAAGGTGTAATGCTAATTTTCTTTAGAAAAATGGTAGCTTTGTTTTCTAATATGGTAAATAATGTTAGTTTTGAAGTAAAACAACAGATGCTACAATCATCTCTATTCAATGCTGGGGCAATATGTAATACCAGGGATGAAATTAAGGTCTGTTGCATTAAGGTCTGTGGCAAACACTAATGTCTGTTCTTCATCTCTATTCCACACAGCAATATTTATTTAAAAACATTAATCACCTTTCAGAGGATAGGTACCTGCTTTGCGTGCAGCTGACCCAATTTCCATCCTTCAGAGCCCACTATTAGTGACCACCAAGGAAGAACCAGGATACACCCTAATGATTGCTTGGTGTGGTCAAACATCTTTTGCATCCACCCCACCCCCCAAAAAAAAGAACCACCCTACCATAATAAGCAAATACATATAGTAACATTGTAAAGAATATGTTCAGATAAATATTAATGAAATGAGGGAGATCTAAATTTTATACAAATCAATATGCGCATGGCATTTTTACATTTTGCAGAAGACAGAAGCTAAATTTTGTTTTTAGGGCCTTATGATAAGAGAGGCCAAGAGAAAAAAAAGACAAAGACTTAATAAAATAGACCACTCATTCCCCTGATTTAAGGACATCATCAAAATGTTTCAGTATGAATGTAAATGATGAGCTATAGTTTCTTCAGTTCCGGCCACATATAAAATCCACAGATAAGTGTTGAGTAATAGATCTCACAATTAGATATAATTATTTAATTCACAATAAATCAAACTGCCATTAAAATGTCAACAAAAGCAGAAAAGAGGCTAATCAGTTCTATGGAGATAAGATTTCAGAAATCAAAATTATCTAAGAAAAATGTTTGAAAATTTATATGGATAAATATGCAAAGTAATGTAATTAAATAATGAAAGCAGTTGACTTTAAAATTAGTATAAATTAAATATGTTTTAGGTATAAAAAACATTACAATTATGGTCAAATAATGATAGTATGGGAGTTAAGTTACATTCCTTGCATACAGCTGACTCTGGTGCAAGTCCCTAATTGTTGACATTCTAAAAGAAAAAAAAACACAGATCTGAAGTTTTATGAATACTATCATATTCAGTCCTTGAGTCTTGCAGAAATGCTGAACCCAAATAGGTAATAATCAATATTCAGAGGTCCACATATTATCATATTTCAGGTGTAGCACTGAATGATCCCTTGATTGGTTGAAATACTCCTGGGCTTCTTAAACACCTCTGGGAGGCCAGTAAATAAATAAATAAACAATGTAATTCAAAGGTAAAACCCGATAACTTTAATATTAGGAGTTTCTGAATTAGAAAATGAGTTCAGAAGAATTAAAATAAATATAATTTTAAAAAGATGAAAATTGATAAGACATTAATAATAATGAAGCATAGGTTAATGTTGGAAATTCTAATTTAAATTCCAGAAAATGACACAGAAATAGGTATTAAGAATTTGAGTAAAGATATGTGCCAAAGATAGATCCATAATTAATAAAATCCATCAACCTATAGATCCCAGAAACATCAGTAAAACTGAAGAAGATATAATGAATTTCATCCTTGGACATGTTGATAGGACTACGAGCTAACTAAAATGGATATTAACAAAAAAAATTACTTTTAAAATTAGTGAAAAAGACAGATTACCTGTGTTAGAAAGAGCCCATAACATAACATATACATAACATAACATATAAACAAAGGGAAATTAAAGATATTGTAGCATAATGCAAAACTAAACATTAGCATATCCAAACTAAAGGAATGCAATCCTTATACATATTAGATACAATTTTACATAAATGTCACAAACTACTTAAAACTAAATAACTTGATAAAACAAGTTTTTAAATATAAAACAGCACTGAAGAAAATCATTTAAAAATATTTGTTAGTTGAAGAAATAGAATATGTGACACTTCACATTAGGAATTACCAAAGGTATTTTAAATGATATAGATAAGCTACAAAATTTGGATAATTTTTTAAAGCTTAGAAGTAGGCTTTAATTTTTATATATTTTTTATTGTGACCAAAGTGAATTATAAATCTTTCACAGTAATATTTAAGGTACATAGTGACAATTTAACAGAAAATATATCAAGAAAATCTTTAAGTGGAATAAAACCTTTTATATAAAGTATTAACATGCAAAATGCATAGTACAAAAATATAACTAAACTTCTCGTTGTAATAAGAATTAATATGAAAGAAAATATTTGCTAACAAAGTTAGACTCCAATAAAATGAAAACCTAATTACCAGAAAAATGTTAAAGCGTCAGTTTGAAAAATAAGTTAAATGATCAGCAAAAGATGTACCAGGCAGATAATAATATTTAAGTGTGTCTATATTAAATTTATACAGAATGTATGTTACTCATGGGTCAGAGAGATAGTATCATGGTTAAGATGCTTCCTTTAGACATAGCCAAAGATCCCTGGCACCATCTCCAAATACTTTAGTCTGACTAAAGTGACCATTAAGCACAGAAATAGAATTGAGAATAAAGCCTGCTCACAGGCAGATATATCCCCCAAGGTTTGTTACTCATTAACAAGCTTTATCATTAAAGCTAGGGATTGATTATATTTTTTCAAGTTTCTTCAGAAATTATATAAAAATATACCTACATTAACATGATGTTTATATAATGTACTTGGACAAAATAAACCAAAAATACATATTTTATCATTATATTTATATAATATATCATATTAACCCTCTCAATAATAAGTAGACAAAATTTAATAAAGAGAATAAAATTTAAATGACAATTATAAATAACATAAAAACAAATTATATTAATATTATTGTAGACAACTCAAGTATAGACAAATGTGTTGAATAGAAAAATATATGAATTTCAATTTTCTTGTAATTCAGTGCAAAAGTTGTGGCTCAGATAACATACCAGAAATGTAAGATTCAATTAGCATTAAAACTTAATTAGCATGATTTAATGTATTAATTTTCATGATCATATCAATTGACATAGAAAAACTGAAAATAGTTGAACTTTTCTGATTTTTAAAAAAATTATAAAATATATAGTGAAAATCCTATAAACAGATAAGATTACTTAAAAGATAGTAATTACTGGGGCCAGATAGATAGCATAGTGGTAGAGCATTTGCTTTGCATGCAGCCAACCCAGGACAGACCCGGGTTTTATTCCTGGCATTCTATATGGTCTCCTGAGCCTGCCAGGAGTGATTTCTAAGTAAGGAGCCAGGAGTAACCCCTGAGCATCATTGGGTGTGGCTCAAAAACCAATCAATCAGTAAACTGCTTTAAAAATTGTAATTACTGTCTTTAATAAATCTTTTAAAAATATGACATAGACAAGTTATCTCTTACAAAGCAAATTTAGTTTCTATTCTAAACACCTATTATAGTGAACAAAAATTATATAAGAAAAATGTGATGGAAAGAAAGAAGCAACCTTATTATTTATGATTGGCATGGTTATGCTGATGTGAAAGGATATAATTTAGTCAATTAAACTAAATAAAATATAAAGCAAGACTACTGGATCAAATATAATTACACTTTTGCATTCTATTTTTATAGGAAATGAGCAAATACAGCCTAAGTATAAGAAAGGATACAATGGGCTGGTGAGATAATACTGTGAGTGGAGTGTTTTCCCTGTAGTTGAACAAAGTTTGATCACAGAACCTCAAATGGTCCCCCTAAAGCCCACCAAGAATGTTCTTTGAGCAAGCCACAACTAAGTATTGATCAACTCGAGAGTGCTCAAAAACAAACAAACAAAAATAAATAAAAACAAGCTTTTAAAAAGGGGTTTATTTGTTTGCAAATAAAAGGCAAGAGTTAGGGCACATAGACATTACCAACTCTAATTCAATCGCTATTATAACAAAAGTTTCTCCAAGCCCAGCCAGGTGTTATACCTGATCAGAGCCTTGAATAATCTCTGAGCACCACTGAGCATGCCCCTTCCACAAATAGGAAAGATCTCTTAACACACATAAATCACAAACCATAATACATATCGCTTCACTAGTAGTAAATGGCAGAAATAGATAGCTCATGAAGAGAGAGTAAGAGGTAAAACATCTCTGGGCTAGAAAAATAGCATGGAGGTAGGGAATTTGCCTTGCATGCAGAAGGACGACAGTTCGAATCCCGGCATCCCATACGGTCCCCCGAGCCTGCCAGGAGCAATTTCTGAGCAGTGAGCCAGGAGTAACCCCTGAGCTTTTTTTGGATGTGACCCCCCCAAAAAAAAGAGGTAAAACATCTCATAATACCTATATGAATAAAAATAAATGATCAAAAAGAGCAGACAAAAGTTCAAAAATAAAAAAAATTATTTTTGAAAATAGTTTAAATATTTAACTTCAATAACTCTATATGGAATCTTGCATTTATGCAGCAAAGACATGTTTATTCTTAAAGGGGTTAGACTTTTTTCTCATAGCCATCTTCTGCAATGCCAAACTAATGAGAAAGAATGCTTAAATCCAAAGGCTTCAAAAATATCCATTAAAGTGGGTAGTCTAATGTGCTGAAACACTGACAATTATGTGGAGAATTTTTTAAAATTAGGCATAAATTGTCTGTTTTCATTAATAATACACTACTATGTTTTAAAAATTGTAATCATACAGTGGGAGGAAAAGGAGTTATGGGTAAAAATACTTTCCCTGACTTCTCTACATAATTCAACTAAATCTAGTTACCTTAATAGAGTTTGAAAAATTATTTATATATATCATAATTCTGTTGCCCTTGTGTAATATAATACAATTGTGTATGCAAATTTATTTCAGCACTGGGAATTGAATATTTCTCGTTTGCAGGAGAGTAGGACTTGAAATGGCTGGTTTTTCAGAGTTAAAATTCCTTAGAGAGAAACAAAAAGACACAAAATTTAAGAATTGAAAAAAAACCTCAGGGATAAGCTCCTCCAATCCCTCATATTATACATGAGAAACTTCTGCTAATATAAAGTTACCCAAGGTCGTTCAGGTAGCCAATAACAAGTAATTGGCTTTGATCTGAATCAATGCTTTTCAGTGTTAAAAATACAAGGAAATAACTTGAATCCGTGTCCATATCTAATTTCCTGATGAAGGTTTTACTCAGTTGGATTTTCAAACCTGCTTTAGAATGATAATTTTATGACTGCATTTTAAAACAGATAATTGCTACACCCAGACAATTTAGAGCCTGTATTCCTGTTAATCCAGATAAAAAGTTTGACCATGTCAGAACCAGGAACAATAAACAGCATTATGTTTATTCTGTTGAAAAATGTTATGTCTAATGGGTTTCACCAAAAATAAGAATAAAAATATCTCAGACATCACTGGTAAATTATTTTTTAATTTTTGCATACCATTCCAGTCACTAAAATGCCACATAGGTATAAAAGGGAATTTCAAATTTAAGTGCTATCTGGTCAGTGTTCCTAGGAAACTCAGACCATTGTGGGAAATCCACTAGTGATAAGAGATACTATAAAAAAAATGCAAAGAACTTAGATGGTCATGACTGGGAAATCTTGAGGCAGTGGATTTGATCTATTCTGTCTTCCTGAGAAAAGTGTGGTAAATTCAGGAATAAAGAACAATATTATTTAACTTGATTAGGAACAGTAGGTATCTGCTCTCCAGTCAAAGGAATCAGAAAGTGGCTAAAGAAAATAAAACCTGGACCTGTTTCAATAATTTAAAATTGTAGGACCAATAGCTGGTTGGTAAGAGTTTTAGTTTTTTGTTTTTTTGTGTTTTTGTTTTTTATGATTTTTTGGGGGGCACACCCATTTGATGCTCAGGGGTTACTCCTGTCTAAGTGCTCAGAAATTGCTCCTGGCTGGGGGGGACCATATGGGACGCTGGGGGATCGAACTCTGGTCCTTCCTTGGCTAGCGTTTGCAAGGCAGACACCTTACCTCTAGCGCCACCTCACCAGCTCCGAGTTTTAGTTTTTTATCATAAGAGCAAAACAAAACATTCCTTAGTTTATTTATTTTATGTTTGTTTAATTTTGGGGCCACATTCAGAAGTGCTCAGGAATTACTCTGGGTTCTGTGCTCATGCACCACTACTAGTCGGGATGGGAAGACCAAGTTTATATTCAATACCAGAAATTGAACCTGGGTCAGTAGTATGAAAGCCAAATTCCTATCCACGTTACTACCTCTTCAGTCAATTCATATGAAACAATGAAATTCTCCATTGTATTTAACAAGTGTTACCTAATCAAAACTTTACTTGAACATGATGATTATGTTAGCCTAATTACGTTAGCCACACTCTGAATTACTCAGGAGCTATTCCCAGCATAAGTAATTTGAGGGTAGTAGAGTAGTTGAACCTAACACCCATCCCAGGCAAATCATACACTCTAAATCTCGTACTATCTTCACATTAAGTAGATTATTTTTAAGAAACAAAATATCTTAGAGGGTCTGTTCCACAAAACAAATATTACCAGAGTTACAACAGAAATAGGAGGTAGACAAGGTAGATTGTGGGAAAAGTAATAAATGTGACTGCTTTGTGTTCTTTTATCTTTGCATGGAGATAAGAAAACATATTCATCAACAAACTGTTCTTCCCAACTTCTTACAAATTGTCCTTCTCCCTCTATAGAAGACATTTTCCCACTTGACCTTCACCCACGTTATATACGAGAACCTTTTCCTACCAGTCAGGTTAATGTCCTCGGATGCTCACAAATATATGTTTGTGTTTCTCATGTGAATATTTTATAATGGAGATTAACACAACAAAGATCCACAAGTGTAGAGATATTATATGCCCTATAATGTCACGTATGCATTTTATATGAAACAACTATAGTTTTGTACATTTGAAATATTTATCCGTGTCTTTGTACTTACTAACGTAATGACAACTTAAAATAAGATTCAGAGTTTGGAATACTTCTCAGCTAATCAGTGTTAATACATTTCTAAACTATTCAAATTTAGGGGCTGGAGCACTGGTGGAGCCGTAGGGCGTTTGCCTTGCACGGGGCTCACCCAGGATGGTCCGCAGTTTGATCCCCCAGCGTCCCATGTGGTCCCCAAGCCAGGAGCGTTTTCTGAGAACCTAGCCAGGAGTAACCTCTGAGCATCATCAGTTGTGGCCCAAAATAAAAAAAATAATAAAAAATAAATTTTCTGTTTTAATTTCTGAACAAGACTGATAAAAGTAATTGAAGCATTGTATAAAACCTCTCTAACTGAACTATTTCTCACCTCAGTACAGAACACAATAACATCTCTCTTTTAAACATTACCAATGGTTGTTAACTATTAAAAAAAAAACAGCCAATCTGTTATCTGAAATGTTTTCAATTAAAATACAGAATAACTTGATTTTTTGTTGTTATTTTTTGGGTCACACCCAGCAGCACTCAGAGATTACTCCTGGCTCTGCTCAACAATCGCTCCTAGCAGGATGGAGGATTATATAGGATCCCATGATTTGAACTGGAATCCTTGCTGTGTCAGCTCCGTGCAAGACAAATGGCCACTGTGCTATCTCTCCAGTCACAACTTGATTTTTTAAATTATGATATTGCCTGCCCACACACCTTTAGAACAGATTAATAGTCTGTTTATGTAATGTTTCTGTTGAGTGGAGTTAATAATTTTTTGTGCAAATTCTTCCAGTTTTTTATAGATTGATAGTCACCTTATGTCCAGATTTCAAATAAAAGGTGTAAATTTGATTTATTTAAAATTTGTAGGCTCCAAGTTTTCAACATTTTGATTTCCACAGCTCTAGTATAGAATTCATCTTTCTGAAAATACATTGGTAATCTGATCTAAAAAATGTTATATTTAAAAGGTTGTTTTGGTGCAAGCATAGCTTTTCCCTTTCCACATTATGAAAGATACCTACAACTGTAATTCCATCACTTATAAATTATTCAAGAGTTATATATGTCAACAATGTTCCTAAGTAAGATTTCATAGATTAGTTTCTCCTAAAATATTATTTAGCAGGGTTTTTTTTTTTATTGATGGGGTTCAGATTTTATTGGTGGAGTTCCTCTGACAATATGTCACTTTGGCATTTTGATTAGTTTAAAATACAGTTATATGTAATAGCAGGAGAACTGGGAAGATAAAAAGTGAGTAAAGGTGCATGCCTTTTAGGTGGCCTTCTGCACCCAACCTGGCATGATTCCTGAGCACAGAATATGGAATAAATCCAGAATATCACTGGATATCCTCTTCACCCCCCCAAAAGATAAAACAACATAAATAAGAGGTACAATATAACATTCCTTAATTTTATAATGAAGTGTAAACATATCTTCCACAAAAAATATTTCTTCTCTATGCCAAATATAAAGAGAAGTTCTTCTCATCACAGAGAGGGAATTTACAACCAAGGAGGTTGTATAAACTAACTCTAATAGTAAGTTACTAAGTAGTACCCAAAATCAAATTTATTCTCATCAATACTTCCAAAAAAATAAAGGTGGGAGTTATTTTGCTTTTAAATTAGGTTTAATGGTTTCCTGTTTGGTCTTAATTATTTGTGTCTCATAGTATTTGGGGTTCTGTGCAAGTTAAATGAGTTTAACTTGTTTTATAAATAAAAGATGGATTAAAAGGAATCATGAAAAAATTGAGATAAAGTTAAATTTACTATACACCAATTCTTTGGGGAAACTTAAATTTCATTGTGGATAATACTGTTTGGGGTTTCTTTGTTTTTTGGGGTCACACCTGGCAGCGCTCAGGGGTTACTCCTGGTTCTAAGCTCAGGAATCACTCCTGGCATGCTTGGGGGATCATATGGGATGCTGGGATTCGAACCAATGTCCTTCTGCATGCAAGGCAAATGCCTTACCTCCATGCATCTCTCTGGCCCCAGATAACACTGTTTTTAAATGTGACTTAGAAACTGTTAACACAACATTAATATAAAATTTATACAAGGATAACTTGTCTGAGATTCTTTTATATATACCGTAAGTGTAGGACTAAGTAAAAGAAATTATGATTGGGTCAAGTTGTGCTGAAGAATATAATAGTTTTTTATTATTCCCTTTCTTTTTTCTTTTTTCCTTTTGGTTCTAGGGCTACAATTTATGATATTCTGGTTTTCTAACTGAGAGGGTTGCTTGCTCCTGATCATACGTATTATAGGAGTGCAAACCCAGGTGAACCACAGGCCAGACAAGCATCTTAAACTCTGCACTACCTCTCTAGGTCCTTTCTTAAATTTAACACTCTCTTTTTTAAACTGACGGTTTTCAAAATTAGATGAAGATACTAATGAATATAAGATAACTTAGGTTTCATATAATTTAATATGAGCAATAAATTTTCAATGCAGAAAGTTTATAGGTCAATAATGACAGTGCTAGGAGAATACAGTAGCTTAAATGTTATATCAGATTTGAATCTGATCTTTCTACTTATTTGGAAAGCAATCATATTAAAATAGATATTTTAAGAAATGATCTAACCTCTAATTAACCTATGTTATTGTTATATGAATTCTAAGTACTTATGACACCAGAATCTGTGTATAGTCAAAGTTTTATAACAATGGGATTTAAGCTTCAATTTCATAAAATGGTTATAATTTGCTTCTCTATTAGAAACATTTTTCAAGTTGCATTTCACTTTTCAGCCCCCTACTGAGAAAAATAAATGGATACACATTAAGAATTTGACCTGCTTAAGAGTTTACTTTCTGAAGTACTATTCTTTATATAGGTAATGATAGTTTTATATCTAAATTACCAAATAGTGGCTATGATATGCCATTAGCCAAATGATACTCTGAGTTTGTTAGAAACTCATTCAACCTGCATTAACTCTTTTAGCTAATACTCATTAACACACCATATCATTGAAAATCACCAAGGTAAAGAAGCTATTATAAAGTTTTTCAATCCATTTTTGTTTACTATAAACAAAGGTATAATGCTGAAATATTATTATATTCTTCAATGAAACATAGAAAATCTGATAGACATAATCTCTATATTTTTATATCAAAGTATATTGTCCACTAAAAGTGACAATGACACATTAAGGAGATTAGAAGTAGAGTTACCAATAGAGAAATGAATAATGATCTCTCTAATGGGTTAACTTTTGCATAAATAGTTATAGACAAAAAATAACCATATCAACATTTAATTGAAATTTATTACTTTACTCACTCTTTCTAAAATTGTTCCCCTTTGGCATACTACTGAAAAGGAAATATATTGATCCATTAGGCTCTAAAAATGTTAGTATTCCAAAACTTCAAAACACTGCATACAATAACTTTTTCTCATTTGTAGCTTACTACAGTAAGCATCTATTGTATTTTTATGTGTTTTTCTCATCAAACAAAGTTGCTTTCCTGTGGAAAGAACACGCAAATATGTACAAGTATACTCTGAGGCTTGCATCCTTGACTACATCAAATTCGTCAGATTCTTTTCTTTATTTTTGTTTGTTTATTTTGTTCTTTAGTTTGTTTGTTTGTTTGGGGGGGCACGCCTTGCATCACTCACGGGTTACTACTCCTGATCTTTGTTCAGAAATAGCTCCTGGAAGGCTCGAGGGACCATATGGGGTGCCAGAGTTCTAACCTGGATCATCCTACGTTCTCTGAGTGCAAGGCAATCACTCTACCATTGTGCTACCACCCGGGCCCAATCAGATACTTTTTAAATAAGACTAGTACTTGATATAGAGAAGCAGTAAACAAAGAAAATAAAAACTTCATTACCACTGTTCACCAGCAACCTGAGTTACAGCAAAGCCGAGTAACTTTGAGTTTTAATAAAACAACAGAAATGGAATGCAGCTAAGACAATAGCAGAGAATTCAGGTCTTTTGTTGCCTTTTTGTTTCCAAATTCTATGGAATTTACCATGTTCTTTCTTCTTCCTCTATCACAAACAGGCATACATGCACACACAGTTATAATAAAATTGACAATTCATAGAATGCTCTCCTGTTTTTATAGATGAGGCTTTGTTAAAGGCAGGAAGGAGGGAGGTGAAAATGAATGGGAGGCACAAGATGATTCTGTAGAAATTTTTCTATATTCTAATATGGTCATAGCAAATGTTAGTGAGCATGAGCAGAGATTATCTCTGCATAGCATTTATGTCTATGCTATTTACACATGAAGATGTCATTGTACCCCTGAGCCAGGCAGTCATGAGTGAATCTCTTCATCCATTCTAACAAATGTCTGTGAATGTCTGGTATCAAAAAAGCAGTAGGGCTGATAATGGTCACAGGAGAACTGAAGATGGCTGAAGAAGATTGACTTTTTTTTCAATAATTTCTGTATTTAAGCACAATGCTTATATACATGTATGTAATTGGGTTTAAACCATAAAATGCAAACGCCTCTTTATAAGTTCAATTTTCCTGCCACCATTATCCCCCATCCTAGTGCTCGCTTCTGCATTTTTCTTTTAAAAAATGCTCATATTTTCAAGTGATTTATGTTACTTATAATTAAGTGTAAATATTGAAGTGTTTATTCACACATGCAATTTATTTATAAGAAATCTCATAAAGCAGATTCAACATATACATTTCTCTTAATTTTAAATTATGTTTGGTATCAAATAAGGACATGTCTTTTGAATAAACGACATTTTTCTCTGAATATATCTGTATCAAAGACTTTTTAGTTGCAGCCAATAGCCTCATTTTCACAAGTATCTATTATTCATGTTTTCTACTATATGTTAATGAGTAAGATATTTACGTGTAGATAATGTACTGTTGTAGTCATTTGAAACATGAAATCAAGAAATCTCAGGAGATACATTTTCCAAAAAAGACATTTTATGCATAGAGAATAGTTGTTTAGCTACAAATATATATATATTGTAATATAAGAACACCACTGTAACTTACAATATCTAGTATCATGTATATTTGAATTCAATAATTATTTTATAGAGTATTTTACTGAAACATGATTTCGGATGTTGATAGTACTGCTTGCCATAATTGACTTAAAACATTTAAATTTATTAAAACAAAAGCATATGAACTGCGTCTTATTTCATATAAATGATGTGTAACAGAATAGCTACCCTATTTTATTCTTTTTTTTTTTACTTTTTTTTCTTTATTTAAACATCTTGATTAGGATTTGGTGCTCTCACCTATTTTATTCTTTACTAAAATATCATTCATCTTTAACTCAGTAATAAGCTCCCAACTTGCTCAAACTTTGTTTCATCTAGATTTGTAAAGGACTCAGTAAATGTCACTTATTTATAATAGATCAAAAGTGTTGAGCAACAAAATATAATATAGAAATGAATAAATTCCTCCTATGTTATTCTAATCTTAGGCAACTTGAATCATAGCAAAAGGAGAATTTAGTGTTAGGAAACCAGTAGATTTGCAAATCGGGTTTTCAGCAGAAATAATGCAATTCTCAAATGCAATCTTTAGAGAGGAGACTTGCCAGCGGTTTCTTGGCACATTCAGTGGGGGAATGAAGAGTTTACCAGTGCCCTGGTGTACTGACCCAGCTGAGACTTAGAACTTTCATGCCAGTGGGATTCTCTTCTTATTCAACCTTGTGTTTAATTGGTCAGAACTGCAGAGTCCAAGCACTTCTCTGCTCCTTCTCCATTCACTTTAATGAATTCTCTTCAGTGATTTCTCACTGACACTTTTGCATGTGCAAATAGAAATTTCTTATTATAGGATTTAGATTGATAAATTTAAGGCATTCACTTATCTATAATAAATTGAAGTAAATCTAAATGACAAAAGACATAATATTTTAAAAGGAAAATATCAATTCTGGTTTAAAATACTCAGAGCACTTCAAAAGATGTCTTGCATTTAGTAAAGTTCAGTTAAGTAGGAGTTAGTGAAGAAATTCTAATATGAAGTTTATTTAAAATATAAATTTATCTGTAGATGGACATAGGTGTAATGTTGGAATTATGTCCATGAGTAAAAATCACTAATGTTGTTATATGTCGCTGAATGTTAATAAGTAAGAAACATAAAATAAAAAGAATATATGTAACATATAAATATTTTAAATATTATAATTCCCCATTATTAACATATTTCTAGATTGGCTTTAATGATTAAATATATTTTTACAAATTAAATTTATATAATTATTAAAATATATTCTTTCTTTTGTGTTTGAAAACTATTCATGTAAATTTTAAACTAATAGCTTTAACAAAAAGTTCGTAATTTTAAGGGTTTTACTTACTATCAATTTCTCTTAGAACTTAAAATAGCTGTCAGTGAAAATAGTTTGTGAAATCATAATGTTATGAACAATAAGATTACTAATAAAAATATATATTATTTTAAGGATATAAACAATGCTAATACTTATTCATTATTTAACGATGTTTTGCATGCATGAATTGGTAACAACCAAATCTCTTGCCACTTTGTAAAGTTTGTTTTATGTGAACTACAAAAATAGGCATCAAGGGGTCAAAAGGAGTAATGTGAACGAAGCTGAATTTTGAATTTTAGACATCATTTCTGGGTAGAAACATAATCATCACCAATACAAAAATAATCTTTTTGGAGTTATTGTATCCTTTACAAAGATATGTGAAGAAATGACAATATTTGCTCTGGTAAAATAAATTATTTTTATTGTACATATTCTATTTTTGTTTTTTCATACTAACTCACTAACTTGAACCTATTAACATTATGTCCACAAAACAATTAAAAACCATATAACTTAAAACATATTTTTTCTCTTATCATGCACTGAGAAAAAGCTTAAAAAATAAAAAACAGGTAAAAATTAGTTAAAATGGGGCCAGAATGATAGCACAGAGGTAGGGCCTTTGCTTCTCTTGCAGCTGACCCAGGACAGACTACGTTCGATCCCTGACATTCCATTTGGTCCCCTGAGCCAGGACCTATTTCTGAACTTGTGACCAGGAGTAACCCTTGAACATAACCAGGGGTAGTCCAAAAATAAAAACAAAAAAAAAAGTGTTTAGAGCACTATTACACAACAACAAAAGGGTAAATTAATCAAAATTTTGAAACTCAAGATATACAAAAGACATGGTAAATAAGTTATGACCTTTTCATATTCAATATAGAATATTTTGTTTTGTTCATTTGGGTGGCCTCATCCAAAAGGGCTTACCCTAGCATTTTCAAGGACCAAAGGAGGTGCCAGAGAACAAACCAGATTGACCATGTGCAAGGCAAATGTTTTACCTAATGAACTATATAGTTACTGTCCCTATAGAATTTATAATTTAACTCGTCTGAACCAGAATGTTGAAGTATCTTAACTGTGAGTGGGAAGAGTATATTTAACTAGAAACTAGATAAATTCTTATCAAGAACAGCTGATGTATATATGAAAATAACCCATCAAAGCCATATGAAAATGTATCTATAGAGACACCTTGGAATATATATTGCAAATATATTCATACCTTTGTTATAATATATAGAAGAACGTGGCTTTTATTTTCATCACTGAATTTTAAATGAAAAACTGCTTCTGAAAACACTGTTGTAGATATCATCTGGGACTACAAGTTTCCATTTTAAGGCAGGTTTTCAACAGATTACATCGAAGTGATAAAGAATAAATGTAAGTTTCAAGATTAACAACATTGAAATATGGTTTGGAAAGGTCCTTTGGGAATTACAAATAACACTGTAAAATTTATTAATTAAAGCACACCTTGCTTAAACACATGTATATGTTTTTTATAACACTTTTTTTTTCCAAATATGCTGTCTTTGACTACGAATGTTTTTTTGCTATCACACAGCAGGTAAAGCATTTTCCTTGCATGTAAATGACCCAGATTCCATTAGTTGACCTAAATATGATCCCCTTAGCACCATCAGTACTAATACCAGAACCAGGGCTTTTGGTAAGCTCTGAATAACCCTGTGTATGGTCCCCAAACAAATATAATATAATTTTTATGTAATTGTTTTTATGTTTATAAAATTTCCTTTCTATAGAGAAATAATGGGTCACCCTATCCTAAGAGGCTTGTATTATATTTATTTCTTGAATATGAATAGAATTGAAAATAAATAGTATACAATTTTTGTTTGAATTTTGTTATCTTGGGAGGCCCTCACCCAGTGTGGTTCAGTGGTCACTCCTGGATATGCACTCAGAAACCACTCCTGGCTTGGAGGATCATATGGAATGCCAGGTGATGGAACCTTGATCCATTCTAGGCTAGAGTAGGCAACACAGATGCCTTACTGTTTGCACCACAGCTCCGGCCCCAAAATTGTATAAATTTATTAACATGCAATAACAAAAATTATGCACATAAATTTATTATTCAAATGTATTTGTGAAATTTTGTAGAGGACTTTGACTATTATTATTTTCTGTATGAATGGGGTTATGTTTCTGTATATATATTGTATATATATACATATATATTGTATATATATTAAGATGATTCTTCATAAATAAACATTTTGAATAAGTGAAAACATCCAAGAAAAGTCCAATTGGGTAAACCATGGAAATAAATAAATGCCATCAGTCATTCCTTACATACTTTTTAATAGTATCTTGTCTCTGAATATATACACAGCTATTTCTTTTCAGTCACTATTCATGTAATTGCTTTTTCTATTGAATAGATTCAAATCAGTATACTGATTTGAAATCAATTAACTATAAGTGCAATTGTATTTAAAGCTCAAAGCAAATTAAAAGAGAACTACATCTGCTCATTTACAGCAAAGTATTTGGAAAAATATTACTATATTATTAGTGTAATATTTTACTCATTTGCTTTTATGTAGGATATTTACTTTGTAAGTACTCACTACTCTAATTCATAATGATTAATAACAAGGATTTTAGGAGTCATGTAGTTTGAGATGTCAAAAGACTTTAGAAGGTTTAGGAATTCTGAAGTTCCATTATTATTCACTATCATAAAATTTTATTTTAAATAGCTTATATATGCATTCCCATATGCATATATATGTATATATGTACATATACTCTATACTCAAGAATCATACCAGGGGAGCATATATGGTGCTGTAATCAAACCTTAATCCACTGCATGTAAGTCAGTCTTAATGGCTATCTTGTTAGTCCTCATGCCATCTTGTAAATTTCAGAGTGACATTTTGCCTTAATTGTTAATTAGTATTATATACACTGCTCATATATTCATTCGCTTATTCATGCAAGAGACAATAATCTGGAGCTAAATGAAAGTACAATGGTAAAGTTGTTTGTCCTACATGCAGCTATCTCAAGTTAAATTATTGGCAACACAGATGATCTGAGTCATGCCAGGAGTGTTTCTTGAGCCCAGATACAAAAATCAGCCCTACGCAATCCAAGCAGTATCCCAGTATCCAAACAAAAACAAACCAAAATAATTATATATCATATACAAATATGTGAATATCTAGTAATTACAATACATAAACATGCCATTAATTTTGGTGGCAGAACAAAAGTGAATAAAGGACAATGCGACAAACTATGAATAAAAATATGTTGCAATCAAAATTATATTGCTATAATATTAATCAATTTGAAGTATCAATCTGCTATTCAAAAACATCCAATGATCACATTTATAGGCCTGTCTACAAGAAAATAAAGTTCTCTTACATACAAGATTTTATGACAAGCAATTAATTATAGGACTTTTTCTCCTATTTTTTCACCAACAATTAGTACTACCTAAATCAAATTTCCATTTAATTATTAAGAAATTATAGTACTAGTTTAAAATACCAACTCTGCTCTTTTGTTGGCAGTCATTCTTTGGTAAGTGACTTTGATAAGTTTTATAAAACTGGAAGTAATCTTATATTGTTTCGAGGTAAAGTAATAAAATATATAAACTACATTAAGAGGATCAATTATCTTCATGCATGTTTAAGGCTCTATACTGTATTTAACATAACTAAGCATGCATGCAGTTATAAGTATATATTAAACCCACACAACTATGTTCCAAATGTAGCTCTGCAATTTACTGGTTCAGTATAATTATGTAAGATACCTAATATCATGTTTAAAAGATAAAATTATAGTACTTATTTCAGAGAATTTTGAAAATATTAAGTGAAAATAGTCAAAATGTCTTGCACATAGCACTTTTAAAATGCATTTTGAACTATACATAATATTGTGTTTTCTTTGATCATTATTGTTAAAATTATTATTTTCTTCTTTTTTTGTTTTTTTTTTTTTTTGGTTTTGTTTTGTTTTTGGGGGGGCACACCCGGCGTTGCTCAGGGGTTACTCCTGGCTCTCTGCTCAGAAATAGCTCCTGGCAGGCACGGGGGACCATATGGGATACCGGGATTCGAACCAACCACCTTAGGTCCTGGATCGGCTGCTTGCAAGGCAATTTTATTCTTAATATACATCGTGTATAAATTTCTTCATGATTTTTATAAAAGTGTTCCCAATGGCCTAGTAAAGAAAGCTAAATTATCTCCACCAAGAGACACTATAACAACAGAAACATTGGAAAAGACATTTGAGGACTGAAGAAAGATATATATGTGCAACTCATAAAGTGAATTGAAATTGTCCCATATATTGTTTCTGATTGAGCTAGCCATATAAAATATGGGCCAAAAAGTTAAATTTGAAATTAAGATCATTTTTAGTATAGATATGCACCCCAAACAGTATTCTTTTCTTTTCTTCACAGATCCTTTTATCAATTTGCCATTTATCTCTTTCCTGAATGCCTTTTTAACTTATAACTTGTGTATGTTAGCTACCACATAATATGTTCATGTTTTAGAGGATAAATGGTTATATGATGTAATGTGTTTTCTGCATTTTACTTATTTTTCTTCAAAGCAATTTTGGGAGTTGTATGTTTATGAATATTTAGATAGCCTATCTTTTCTTGTCATTTTAATCTGTGTTAATGTGGACTGTCACTATAAATTAAAATAGCTTCATCCAGGTTCCAGGCCACTTTTGTGCCCTGAGAGTGTGACACATAGAAAATTCACCAATATCTGAAATGAGATGATGCTCCACATCCTGAGTTCAATGTAGGATATACAGATTCCGGGATCTTTAATACAGAAACATGATACCAACAACAGAGACTGTGTGAAAAATAAAAGAATGTTGGTACTACAGAGAATGTCTTGGATTGGACGATCTAGCTTGCCTGGAGCCTAGAGTTGGTCTTATGCCAGGAAACTTCAGGGGTAGGGTCTCTTTGTATTTAGGCCAAGGTTATTCCGTTCCATGCCCCCTCATATTTTGGTGAGCCTATGAAAACAACAATTGCCACTCTAACACCATTTTACTGTGCTCCTTTGACTCTAATCCTTAAAAAAAAAAAAAAAAAACCCAAATGTAAAGTAGTCTTTTGCACCACTTTGGTCCTTTAAAAACTTCTCTAACTCATTTTATTTCTTTTTTTTTTTTAAATGTTTGCCCTACATATACATTTGTGGGCACATACACTTTTATTTCCTTTTTTTTTTTTTATAATCGTTTTTGGGTATGCGACCTATTTCTGTTACCCACTCTGTCCAACCCAAATACACCGACAATATAATGGAGCACCACTTCCCTCTGCAAAGGCACACTAAATAAAGGGGAAATCTTACATATAAAAAAAAAGAGCTCTTATCTACTAGAGATAGGAACTCATAGTTGTTTACAATACAGGGTTATCTCCTACCTTGAAAATATGTCATGTGGAATCAACTTAGACCTCAGGTGATTAGATACCATTCAACCAGCCTTGAACCCTGGATCCCAGACATAGAAACGGCACAGCTCTTCACAACAGCTGCAAGAAACAAACTCCATCTGGGACAGCCTTATTACTGCAGGGTCAACAACAAGGGCCAGCTCTAACATGATATCCCGACAATGAGGAAAATGTGAACAACTTGACCTTAGAGCAGTTTAGCCTACCTCACCAGCTAACGACAAGACAAAACCAGAAGACGTGGCACCCTTTGGTAGGTCCAAAAGCCAAGATCGTGATTTACAGATGACTGGATACGAGAACCACGACCAGACTGTATACATCTTGGGACCAATAAAAAAGCCCTAGTCTAGGGTTTGAACTAAGACCTGCACAATAAGCATGATCCCCAGTTCCAAAGGTCCGGCAGAGACAATTGTAACGGAAAGGGGCTTCTGGAAGCTCAAAGAAAGACGCTATCCTAGATGCCATCCTAGGTTCAGGGCAAAGACCAAGATCACCAACCACAGAAGACGGATTAAAATGGCACTGAGGTAACAGAACCTCTAGATTCACAAAGACTGACTTCACCATAAGTCCCACCTCAGGATCTGTACAGATACTGAGACCTCTAACCACAGAGCTCTGATTGTATCACCCTGGACAGAGCAGAAGTCTTCCACACACCAAACAAAAACAAAACAAAACAAAACAAAAACCCACCACCAGGAGAGTAATGATCCTGAGCAAAGACTAGAGCTGATCCCATGACAGTATACTCCAAGGACGGAGAAACCCCATATCGCATAGGGCAAGTGAATTCCTTTTTGAATGACCCCAATATTTACTGTGCCAGGGCAGGAGGGAAAAAAACAAAAATACAAAAAACACAAAACCTTGGACATTTATATATATATATATATATATATATATATATATATATATTACCTTCATTTATTATTGTTATTATTTTTATTTACCTAGCTATTTTGGTCGATTTCTCTGTTTGGATGTGATTATTGAAATTGTTGTCCCCAATTATCCTAAATTTTTTTCTCTTCCTTTCTTTTCTTTCGATATGTGCTACGCCATGTTTCTTATTTCAAGAACACGGCGTGTTTTTTTGTTTGTTTTTTGTTTGTTTTTGTTTTTTGTTTGTTTTGTTTTGTTTTGTTTTGTTTTACTGTCTTTTGTGGTGCTTATCGATATAGCTGGAGTCCTCACTGGATATTTGACACTTCTTTTGGTACTGGTGGAGTGTTTCACCTTCTTTCTCTCATTCATTTCCCAAAGCGATGATGAGAACCTCTAGAAGGATTCTGCCCATTTTCCGGGTATTAGACTTTTACCCCCAGTTTATTTATTTTCTCTTTTTCAGGCAAAACCACGCAACTTGAACTAGCTAGCCCTGCCCCCACTTAGAGGGGGAAATAAAGGAGGCATCAAGACCAAACTGATGCAAGACTACTAAGTAGTAGGTTAGATACAGAGGGGACCACATATTCTAGACGCCCTGGGGGTGAGGGAAGAGGAAATGGGAGGTAGGACAAAAACGGAGGTGTAGGGAGGACAATTTAGGGATGGGAATCCCCCCTGATTTTATGTAAATATATACCTAAAATATTATTGTCAACAATATGTAAGCCACTATGATCAAAATAAAAATTATATTAAAAAAAAGACAATAACACAGCTTTGAAAATTGGAAAATGATCAACAAAATCAACTAAAATAGGCAGAAAGAAGGAAATAATAAATCTTAGAACAAAAATTAGAATTGAAAATCGAAAGCAATTCAAAAGATAATTGAAATCAAGGAGGTTTTTTTTTTTGAAAAATATATATTATTGATGTACCATTAGCAAGTTCACAAATAAAGTGGTTAAAAATGAAAAAAAACCCACTTAAAATTTTGAGGTTAACTTAAACTAATATGCATTTAGCATATTATTTAATATGCTAAATATATATATATATAAATTATATACACTAATATGCATGGAAATGTAAAAAATATTATGCTAATAATCTGTAATGTTTAATGCTAATGTTTAAGGAGTTACATAAGTTTTATGGCTTTAGATTGCCTTGTGTGCTGCTAAGAAATATTATAATGTATTACAATCTGGGGACTTGAGGGACAAAGTAATTGTACATGGATTCTGTTTTATTTATCTTAATGTTCTTTGGCTGAAAGTACAAAGTTAAGATATCAGCAAGGGGACTTCTTCTGAGAATTATGTTATGGGTGATTGTCCTTCCACTGTAACTTTACCTTGTCCTCTTTCTCTGCATCTTCGTTCTCATAAAAAATTTAAAAAAAAAAAAGAAAAAGAAAATTCACCAATGTCTCCCTGATCCTGACTTCTGGTTGTTTGAATATGAGACACCCACAGTATAGCAGAGTCCAGAAGGAGAATGGGTTTGAGGTTCGTATACAAATAGATTTTCTCCTGAGGAACCTCATCTGATGTGAACTTGTTTTCTGAGAATTTATAATAAGAGAAAACAAAGTGTTTGCTAATTCCCAAGTCTTTACATATATGTTATTGTTAACAATATTATTATTACCAAACTTTCAAAATACTTAAAATTTATGTTATAATTGTAATGTTTATTTTGCTGATAATTATCAAGTTATAATTATACTTTATAAATATATAATATATCATAGTTATATTTTTCTTGTTATTGGCTATTTAATTATCACCATTACTCTATTTTGTTGTGTACTTTTCTTATATGTAGTATGGTCTTTTTTGTATTTATGTTTAACAAGCCTTTATTTCTATGTCAAATACACTTATGAAAATACTTTATTACATTATCTGATTTACATTTTTAACTAAAGAAAAATGATAAATTTGATGCTCAGACATTTAAATATTAAATGTAGTCAAATTGATGTTTTCCCCTTTATGGGTTATGCTTTAATGTTGTAGTTTAGGTATTTATATATATATGACTTTTCTCTCCTAAAAGACAACAAATATTGTGTGAGAAGAACAAATATCTAAATACTGAAATACTTAATTTCTGAATTTGCACATAGGAGAATAAAGTATAAAAAAAATAATGTCCAGGGGCTGGCGAGGTTGTGCTAGAGGTAAGGTGTCTGCCTTGCAAGTGCTAGCCAAGGATCAGGACCGCGGTTCGATCCCCCAGCGTCCTATGTGGTCCCCCCAAGCCAGGGGCAATTTCTCTGAGCGCTTAGCCAGGAGTAACCTCTGAGCATCAAAAGGGTGTGGCCCGAAAAACCAAAAAAATAAAATAATGTCCAAATATGAGTTAACAAATATGTCTCTCTCTACTTCATAACCCCATTTTAATTAAAAATTAAAGGCAATATTCTATATAGAATAGTGATTTTCCAAAATTTAGTAAGTTATTTAGTGTCCTAAAATTTCAAAAAAGATAGCAAAAAATGAGATATATGTTTTTCTTCCTTCTATCTATTTTTAAATAAATATTTTTCTTTGTTAAAATATTTTTTCATAAATAGTTTAATATTCTGAAAGGATATTTGCCACAAATATAAATTAAAATGCAGAATCTTTTTTAATGATTTCTTCAATTCTTTAACTTTATGTTAGAAAGTGACTTTGGTCAGTCAGGAAACTAACTGAGCTTCATTGGAAAAAACAATGAGTACATTGTATTTTAACAATCTGACTGAATATCAGTGTCTTTTGAAAACATTTAAAAGCTAAAACACTAATTTAGATATGATAGATCAGTAACATATATGTGTGCACAATATGCAAGCAAATCTCTTGTTTAGTAATTCAAGAAACGTATATTAAGGCTTAACCACCTGCCTCATTAAGTCATATCAGTCACAGTTGAGAATAATACTGACTTGACAAGTGTGTTATATTATCAGGTAAATTAAACACTACATCCTTTTTACTCACCTAACAGAAACATTAAGTTCATAGAACTCCAATCTTGGGCCTCTGTGAGGGCAAGAATAAGACCTCTAGTATTTGTCCTTTCAAGATTATCTGCCTCTCCATTTTCACTTTGTGAACATCAGTAATAAGAGATATTTATTTCTAAGAGATATTTATACCATACATAATATTTTGTTTCTTTAGTATTTTTGGTCCACATAAGGCAGTACTCAGCACTTAACTCCAGGCTTGCATCCCCCACTCCTGCCAGTGTGGGGACCATAAGGTATGGCAGGATTTAACCTGTTTCAGCCATGTACAAAGAAAGTACCCTGCCTACTGTACTATTTCTCTGGCCCACGAAAAAGAAAAAATTAAATAACTATATAACAACAGCAGATAGAAAATAATGGACTTGCATCATACATAGTTTTTCTTATATAACCCTCCAAATAGCCAAGATTGAAAGTTTTATTTAAGCACGTTTTTCTCGAAGTAATGAATCTTTTAAAATTATTAATTACAGTAGCCTGATGTCCCTAGCCTGTAATCCCTGCAAGTGGTAGAGGGAACCTTCTATTGTTGTGTTTTGTTTTGTTTTTTTTTTTTTAACTCATTTTGGAATCGTTGAACAGATAAAAAAATTCTCACTCCTGAGGTTCAGGGTTAGGCTTCAGAGAGGCATGCCATTTATTTGGCACTTGAGGGGTGAATTAGCAATTGAGCTAAGTAGCTTTTTAATTGTCAACAGAATTTCGTCTTTTAGTGTTACCCTGATCAACAAAACTATTTGCACACAGTCTAACATTGTCATGCTGACTTTGTTCAGAAGGCGTCCTAGCGCATTCGAGAAGGCAGCTGGGTGGCACAGTAAATGTGTCATTTGCTATTTAACATCTCTGTGACCTGGATTTAAATTTGCAGTTGTACAAAATGCAACCTCAGTTCTCTCAGAAGGCTATTAAGCCATTCTCAGCAAGCCTTGTTGAGAATCTAAAACACTAAAGGGTTCTTTGCCTCCCAACACCCACTCTTGTTTGCAAAGATGGCAAAGTGGTTTATTTCTTTAAAAGAGATTGTTGAGAGGAAAAAATAAGATGTGTTTGACTGTCTAATCTACTGATATGAATACATGTATTTTTCTAAAATTCTGTCCACTATGATTCAGCTAGAAAATCAGAAAGAATAACTGCCCTGTGGGTGATATTTAATCAAGCCTCTTTTCAAAAACGTTAAGTTTCATTTTTGTAACTGTTAGGTAAAATCAAAATAAACTAAAAAGGATTAAAATAAATGTGCTTCCTTACCTAAAATCATCATTACTTATAATCTACTACATCATATCATGTTTTAAGTATATCAGAATATAAAAATAAATTGCAGCTATAACCTTATAAATTTCGAATGGCGTAAGATCATTTCATTCTATTATTCCAAGTACATTTTACTTAAATTCCATTTAATTATTCCTTACCTGTAGAAAAATTAAAATTATATATCATTCTTCATCCTTATTCCATGATCTTCCTACAATATAGGATTTTTTTCAATATTAAATAACAAAAAATTATAAGTAAATTACTTACTACTACAGTTACTCACTACCCAGCTGGAAAAGTCAAGACTTCAGGTATAAGTTTGTTGTTTTAGGTTGTTTTGTTTTGTTTTGAATTTTACATTTACCTTGCCTGATCTTTTCCTAGGATACCAGCTTTGCATTCAAGTTGGCAAAAAATAGCATTTAGTAAAAATAGAGCTCTGTTTGCTGTAGCAGACAAGGTGCTAATTGTTTCTAATGACCTCTAATAAGCATTGTTATTCATTAATTATAACATTCAGAATAGTGTCACTCTTTTATTTTGCTTTTCTCATATAGTAAGCCAAACATGATTCCTGCAAAGAGTTTCATTAATGTAATTGATTTACATAATAGTACTACCATATTCTAAATAAATAACAGAAGTTATTGACAATTTCTCATGTGTACTTACTGCGCTAAACTTGTTATTGTCACACTTTACATACATCAGAATCAACTAAGAATATTTTGAAAAGGTTGATTTTTGTATTTATTATACAGAATTCTATTTAATCAAATCACTGACAGGTCTATCAAATGAAGACTATTAAGAAACAAGTGATTTTATATTTTTTTCAAAGCCACACTAAAAACAGGTACAAATTATTTTCTAAAACTACTAAAATATATTCTATTTAATCAAACATTCAAATGTTATTTCAAAATGGATTGGTATTTAAATATTAATGAGCCATTTTATATTGCCTATACTATTTCTTACAAATCTGCTCTGAATTTCACAATTGAAGAATATATCAAGATACAAAATTTTAAAGTTGATCTATAGAAAAATAAAATGGATAGGTTGCTAAATTTGTTGCATACTAATAGGTAGATATTTCAAATAAGTAACCATATTACATATACAGTAGATAGTCACTGACAATGCTTTGAAAAAAATGTGTATAGTATTTTTGAAGAAGATGCAAAGAAGCAGACCTTAATTGTTAGTTAGTATTATATACACTGTTCATATATTCATTCGCTTATTCATGCAAGAGACAATAACCTGGAGCTAGATGAAAGTACAATGGTAAAGTTGTTTGTCCTACATGCAGCTATCTCAAGTTAAATTATTGGCAATACAGATGATCTGAGTCATGCCAGGAGTGTTTCTTGAGCCCAGATACAAAAATCAGCTCTAAGCAATCCAAGGTATATCCCAATATCCAAACAAAAACAAACCAAAATATGAATTTTCCAGAAGAAGTGAGTATATAATTATGCATATGTATGAATAAGTATATTTGAAATAAAAGATAAAAAATATAGGAACATGTTTTTAGATATATGTAGAAGAGAAAAAAATCAGTTAAGGTTATAAAACATGATTAATGGAAAATATATAATTAATTTATATAGGAGCAAGATAATGGCATTCAAATTTTAATTAAGTTTATTACATCTAGCAGCATATTGACCCAAAAATCAGAGTATCTGTATTTCTGAAGTTCAATGTCCCAAGACAACCAATATAGAAATGACTAGATTTTGTGATAGCATCTAGACTTCTTTTCTAGTTTACTCCATCTTTGTTATTCCTCCATTTTCTTTACAACTAAATTGACTGTATCTCAAAAAAGCAATTCTTAAAATAATAGACTACTATTAATTTTCAGATTGTCATATATGCCTTTCATAATAGTTATGATTGTATCAGTATTCAAATTTACTTCAGAATATCTCCTTTCTAGACTGGCTAACAATTCTCTCTTTTAAAACACTTCCAGAAAAAAAAATCACATTTAAAGTACTGATATAGTTTTATATAGACACTGGTGAAATTTCATAGAAAATGGTCCCTTGAGCACGGGATCAGGAGAAAGAACTAAGCATCATTAAGGGTCTGAAATTTGACCTTTCTAAAGCAATTAGAATAAAATAAAATGAATTAAAAATCCCATAAATGTTAAAAGAAAACTTTAGTATACAAGATTCTTATTCTATATATTTAGTATATATATAATTATAGTACTATATTAAATTATTTCAATCCTCTGACTTAATAGTAATGAATCTACCTGGAAAATACATAAGATATTTGTCTGCATGGTATATGAAAACTGAAGAATCTCTATAATAATCTAAAGACCATAATAAAATGTATAAAATATTAGGGGTATGATAATTTAAGAGATATTACTTTAAAGTATATTATCTTCAGGCTAGAGAGATAGTATAGCTTGGTTGAGAGTTTGTGGTACACATGGGTAACTGGGATAGAACAACAAAATCTCATGTTTTCCTGAGTACTACTAGGAGTAATTCCTCAGTAAAAAGTCAGGAATACACTCCCATGAGCACTGCTAAATGTGACTTCCCCCTCAAAAAAGTATGTATTGTGTCTTAATTAATAGTCAAATTGATCAGCTATTTCAATGAACTGAATCAACTCAGCATTTTATTATTAAGTTAATACTCAAATTCCCAACTAAAACTGTTCTTGAAGTAAAAATATGATTAAGTACAAATACCATAGCAGCATAATTTAAAATCTTAATTTAGTTACTTCATGATACATTGCAGAATGCATCATTTGAAGTAATTATTTATAAAATTACTTGCAGATAATTATGAGCCAACCAAGAGGTAATGTGATTAAATTAAATTTAAATGAATTTCCTAAACTAGTAATCAATTTCAAATGAGTCATTAGAAAATTTTCTCTCAAAATATGAGCTCTTGGATACTTATTTTACATCCTGTTTTTTGACACTTTATTTTTATGTAGAGAAACTACAACTCAAGTTTTCTAAAGTCTTAGTCTTTTTTTTTTGTAATAAAGGAATGGATAAAAGTTGTAATAAAGGGAATAGGATAAAAGTTTACCTAGTATACTCAAAATTTTAAATATACTTCCAGATATTTTTTTCAAAATATGTAAAGTGTGGGATTGGAGTAGTAGTATAGCAGATAGGATATTTGCTTTAAAATCATCCGGCCCAAACTCAATCTCCAGAATTTCATATCTGTTAGCACCTCCATTAGTGATCCCTAATCACAGCCTTGAGTACCAACAGGTATGCCTCCCCCAAGAAAAAGGAAAGAAAAGAAATATCTAAAGTACATTTTATTTAAGAATAATCTTATTCCTAGTATATTTACATGCTTTTGATACTTTTGACTGATTTAAGAGTTCAAAAGAGTGGTTGTAAATTAAAACACAAAATGCTTCTTAAAACAGATGAAAAGTGAAACACACACTAAACTCTACTTTTGAGTCTATTTTAGACCGAGATTGATATTCTTCATTATTTCTAAGGGAGACAGATATAAAAATGAAAAAACGTGGGGAAAACTCAGCATGCTTCAGTTCCTCTGATTTATGTCTAGTAAGAACATTTGAAATGATATATAATTTCCAAGATTATTAATATATTATTTTCAGATAACTATGTTTATTATTAAAATATACATAAATAAAATATAAAATATATAAATAAAATAAAAATTTATAAAATGTAAACCAGATAAATAGTACAGGCTTAATGTGTATACCTTGCATATAGTTGACCCCCATTCAATCTTCAGCACCCTGTAGTATCCTAAACACTCTGAAAAGCTCCAAAACCTCTGGAATGGAATTGAAACTCCTGTCAACACAAGAGGCAAGTTACACTACATTCCCAGGTCCTAGTATTAAATCACCTTACTTGTCAAGAAATACCAGGAGAAACCTTTGAGTCTTCCAAACAAAAACTTTAAAGGTTCCTCCTGAAAAAGTATATACAAATATTTAATATCATTTTATTTTAGGTATAATTTTTCACATGTTATTTGTATATCTTTGCCATTTAAGAAATGGGAGTCTCAAAATTCAAGAACTTTTGAATAATAGGTAAATAAAAATATATCAGGGGATGAGGTACAATGAGTAAAATAACCTTGCATGCTGCTGACCAACGTTCTATATCTGGCATCCCATGTGATTCTCTGAGCACCATCAGGAGTGATTCCTGTGTGCAGATCTATGAATAAACCTTAAGTATCAACAGCTGTTGTCCAAAAGCAAAACAAACAATATTAAAAATATACACTTACTCTCCAATATCAGTTTATAAATAATAAAGTATAATATTATTATTTAAATGTTTTAATTAATTGCCACAATATATCTTATTCAGATTGTTGTCAGTGTTTTAAAAGCCTAGAGCAAATTATCGTTAACTTCCTTAGAAATAGGTTAAAATTTTATTATTGTTGTTAGTAACAACACCAATAATATAATGATTTGGTTTTGTGTAAAAACAGGGTTGCTCATGGCTCTGCAATCATAAATTACTCTGTCAGTGTTCAAGGGAGCATTTGTGATGGTGGGGATCAAATCCAGGTGGACATATAAGTCACTGTACTATAGACCAATAAATTTGCTTCATTGAGTCATATACTGAATAAAATTCCTAATTCATTTTGAAATAATAAAAATGCCATTTATTTAAACTCACCTTTGATAAGAATATCCCTTAATAGTCATAGAAAAAGCATGTGTTTGAGAAGGCACATATATTTAAAAAACAGTAAAAGTATAATTTCAACAATTTTTTATTAAAAATGTATGTAGTATCAAAACATTTCTACTGAAATAGTTTTCTGCCATAGTATTATGATTTGCTAGAAAATTCTTCCTATTGTACACATAGAAATATAGACAATGAAATAAAAGTTTTATTATTAGATTGCATTATAATAATCCTTAAACAAACATGGTACCTGTATAGTGTTTCATGAGTATTCATAGAAAAATGCTAAAAGTTAATATTGGTGACTATACTATAGAACTGAATGGAGCCAGCGTGGTGGCGCTAGAAGTAAGGTATCTGCCTTGCCAGTGCTAGCCTAGGAGGATCGCTGTTCGATCCCTGGTGACCCATATGGTCCCCAAAGCCAGGAGCAACGTCTGAGCGCATAGCCAGGAGTAACCCCTGAGTGTCACCGGGTGTAGCCCAAAAACAAAAACAAAAAAATAAATAAAAAAAAAGAACTGAAAATATTAGTTCTCAATATATTTACAGTGTGTTAGGGGATATTATTCACTCATAATGTTGCATGAACATTTAGGATTGATCTCTATATTTTTGATTTAATTAAGTCATTGTGGAAAATATAAATATATATAAATATAAAATATCATTTTAAAAATTTTTAGAAGCTAATTAAATTAAATAGCCTTAACTTTGTTACAAAATATATTGTAGGCTAAATAACTGAAAAATATTCTTTTTAGTTAAATGTGTTTTAAATACTTTTTAAGCACTTTGCATGCAGAGAATATTTTGGAAAAATATTTTATCTCTAGGGGCTGGAGCGTTGGTGCATGCGGTAGGTCATCTGCCTTATACATGCTAACCTAGGACAGACTGCAATTTGATCCCCTGTCGTCCCATATGGTCCCCCAAGCCAGGAGCCATTTCTGAGCGCATAGCCAAAATTAACCCCCGAGCGTCACCGGGTGTGACCAAAAAAAAAAAATCATCTCTACTCTTTCCCTATGTTTTAGTATAGAGGATAAATATATGAGCAACAATTTTTTCTTAATACTTCTCTTGGAAATGATAAAAATATAAATATTTTAAGTGTGTGCTTTATTTATGTGGACTAGTGTAAAATAAAAATAAAAATATACAAGTTGGATGAGACCGTCCCAGGCTCCAGTCACCATGTTATTTTTTTTGGTGTGGGGTGGGGGTTGTAGGGATATGGCCACACCTGGAGGTGCTCAGGGTTACTCCTGGCTCTGCTCTTTATCAGAGTTCCTGCTCCTTAGCGGGTTCAATCCCCACTATCCCATTTGGTCTCCCAAGCCAGGAGTGATTTCTGAGTGTAGAGCCAAGAGCGTCCCCTGAGCACCGCCGGATGTGCTCACTCACCCAAAAATCAACAACAAAGAATAAATTAGAAGTTTAGTGTCTTTAAAAAAATAGGAATTGCTTCTGGCAGGCTCAGGGGACCTTATGGGATGTCAGGAATTAAACCAGTCCTTCTGGGGTTGAAAAGGTGCAAGGCAAACACCCTAAATGTGGTCCTCAAACTTTTTAAACAGGGGGCCAGTTCACTGTCCCTCAGATCATTGAAGGACCGGACTATAGTGAAAATAAAAACTATGAACAAATTCCTATGCACACTGCATATATCTTATTTTGAAGTGAAGAAACAAGACGGGAACAAATACAATATGTGGCCCGCGGGCCGTAGTTTGAAGACCCCTAAGTGGCAGAGAAATAATACCAAGCCAGTGAGTTAAAGTTTCATTGGGAGTTAGTCTGCCTTATCCTCTTGGTTTTTCTGCCTCATGGACTCTCTTTGCCCTGTGCAGAAACTCTGACATGTGCTTTCTCTCAAACACTTAAAACCAGACTCTTTATTCAAACCAATTCCCAAAACCAGGATTAGGGAAGTCTAATAATCCATGTGGACTTTTACATATCAAAAGAAGAAGTTAAGGGAAGAGGAAGTCAGGGGAAGACTTTTGTTTGGAGTTGGAGGCTGAGTATTATCTTATAGCCTAGGATAATTAACATTCTTGTAAATTTGACGTAGCAAGAGTAAAATAAATATCCAATTATAAAAAAAATACTATTTTTTTTATAAAGATCTACATTTTGGCAAAGTTACACAAAGTGTTATTCTGCTAGAAAAAAATAAATGTAATTTATTATCTTCTTACTGTAAGATCAAGGTACTTTATCTGTGGAATAAATAGAAATAATCTTTATCATCCAAAGCTGTTTAAAATCTGACTCTTGGATTGAAGTAATCATAGAGCAAAGTAGGGCTATGTCCTTATATATGTGGTCAACCAAAATGTACTCCCTAGTACAAAATGTTGTTCCCAACACTGTCAGGAATATTCCCTGAATTGAGAACCTTGAGTAAGAACTGAGTGTATTCAAAACCCATTAAAAATACTAAAAATTCAAATAAATAAAAATAAACACTTATGCACATAGTTCCTTGCCAACAAGTATTACTTATTTTCATTTGGTTTATTTTTTTTGTTTTTGTTTTTGTTTTTGTTTTTGGTTTTTGGGCCACACCCGTTTGACGCTCAGGGGTTACTCCTGGTTATGCGCTCAGAAATCACCCCTGGCTTGGGGGGACCATATGGGACTCCAGGGGATCGAACCACGGACCGTTAGCACTTGCAAGGCAGACAACTTACGTCTAGCACCACCTTCCCGGCCAGAGTATTAGTTATTGTCAAGTCAGTATAACATTTAATATATAACTTTTTAATAGAAGGGTTGGGCCACATCAGGTGGTACTCAAGAGCTACTCCATGTTTGGTACTGAGTAATCTTGTGGGATCAAATTGGGCTTCTGCCATGTAATGCAGATACTCGCTTTAGTCCAACTGTTAATAATTTTTTTTATCATTTGACCATTTTATTCAGAGAATATGCTTGCATCAATAGCATAAAAGCAAAAAATAACAGGATAAAGTTCAACTAGCTTCAATAAATTTAATGTTTTGGAGGAAAATGAAAAAAATAGTAAATGAAACACCTTATAATATTAAATGTTGTGAAGGAAAAAGGAGTGTTAAGAATTGGGGAAGGAATTTCCTAGTTTTGTATAGTTAAGTGTAAATAATTATTTACTGATTAAATAATTTATACTACAAACTTGAAGATCAAAGGGAAAAATAGTAGTAACCAAACACTAGAGAACAAAATAGGTATAAAGGTTGAAAGGATCTAGTATTAGTGTCTAGTTATTTTTTCATTTAAATTTAATTTATTAAAAGAACATGGTTCATGTAATTGATGTAGTTGTTTGTAATACATTTGTTTCCAGATAAGTAGGAGGAAACTTATTTTAATTTTAATAATTAAAAAGAATGAAAAAATGGGGGCTGGATTGGTGGCATGGAGCTATAAGGTGTCTGCCTTGCCAGCGCTGGCCTAGGACAGATCGAGGTTCTATCCCCCGGCAAAAATAAATAAATGAAAGAATGAAAAAAGTGGGCCCGGAGAGATAGCACAGCGGCATTTGCCTTGCAAAAGGCCGATCCAGTACCAAAGATGGTTGGTTCGAATCCTGGTGTCCCATATGGTCCCCCGTGCCTGCCAGGAGCTATTTCTGAGCAGACAGCCAAGAGTAACCCCTGAGCAATGCCGGGTGTGACCCAAAAACCAATAATAAAAAAAAAGAATGAAAAAAGTAGAAAAAAAGAATAAGGGAATGAAAAAAGAAGCAATAGAGTGACAAGTAAATCTGTGAAATTATTATAACTTCAATGAGGTTTTTAACTCATTGTCAGGTGATTTAATTCACTGTCTATCTATCTAACATGACTCAGGATAGGTCTTAGAAGGCTACCAAACTTGTTTCACTACTCTAAGTCTGGGGTTATCTTCGTTCCACAGAGATGGTCGAAAGCACTGGAATATAGGCAACACAAGCATAACTTCTATAAAATAACAATAACCCAAAAATAGTCCAATGAAAAAGCCATTTAACCCCTTTATTTTGAATTTCTTGGATAGATTCATATTCTGTACCTCACATATCTCTAATAAAATATGAATAAGAGAAATATATAACATTTCAGTAGATGGCAGGAAAAAACTATTATCCATTTTCTTGATAAATTAGTATTCCCTGATAAAGCTTTATCTTACCAATATCCTATGGACAATTTTGTTGTTGTTGTTTTTTGGTTTTGGATCATATCCAGCAGTGCTCAGGGGTTACTCCTGGCTCTTTACTCTAAGAAATCGCTTCTGGGAGCCTCAGGGAACCATATGGGATGCTGGGATTAGAACCACCGTCCTTCTGTATGCAAGGCAAACACCCTACCTCCATGCTATCACTCTGGCCCATCCTATGGACAATTTTTCTGATTCTACCTATTACAGTAATAATATCCTGTTACTAGAAGGTTACTTTCATATATTCAATACTCATAGTCTTCCACCTATGTGTGTCATCTCTGGTCTGATATTCATTTTCCCCTTCACCCCAATTCATAGTTTTCAAACAATTTAGTAATCCAAAGCCTTGGTTTCTTCTCTTTTGACTACAGAAACTATAAAATTTGGCTTTAAATTGTTACCTTTGAATTATATTTAACATTATTTATTTGGGATCTTTATTATTTACTACTTTATATTTATTCAATTTTGAGGGTAGAACTAATAATAGAACAATTAAACATATATTTTTTTACAATTAAATATATTACTAAAATCTCCTTTGGTAATTAAGTAGATTTAAGCTATTAATTTCTATTATTCAGTCAACTGGGTAAATTTCTATTCTTAATTTAAAAGAAGGATGATGTCATATGTCTAATGTCAGAGTGAGATAAATACAATTAATTGTGAGTGGTAATATAAAATTTCTAAGTAAATTGTGTTTAAATTACTTCAAAAGTATCATTTAGAGAAATTATCAAGTAAGATATAAAAGACACGGTTACTATTATTTTTGTTTGAGGACTATACATATGATAATCAGAGTCAGCTTACTCCTAGCTCTGTTTTGAGACCCCATTCATTTCAGAGATCCTGATGTGTTGAACCCACGTTGCTTTTTTGCAAGAGAAGCTGTACTATCTGTACTATAGCTCCAATCCCAGGTATTATTAAAATAAAAATATAAAAATTGGGCCTGGAGAGATAGCACAGCGGCATTTGCCTTGCAAGCAGCCGATCCAAAACCAAAGGTGGTTGGTTCGAATCCCGGTGTCCCATATGGTCCCCCATGCCTGCCAGGAGCTATTTCTGAGCAGACAGCCAGGAGTAACCCCTGAGCAATGCCGGGTGTGGCCCAAAAACCAAAAATATATATATATATATATACATAAAAATTCTTATTTGAGAAAATGTAATTATGCTATACTTTTCAAATATAAGAACACAATTATATTAATACCATATTTATATTTTGAGAAATGAGATTTTATATTTTCATAAATAAAATTAAATGTTAAACAGTTCATCGTTGAATGGTACAGTACTAAAAACTCTTAGCACGAGTTGAAAAAGTCCTATTAAAAATACAAAAAGTATACTTAAAATTTCTTCTAATGCCAAGTTAGTTGAGTTTGTTGTCATTTATAATACATTTACTTAAGAAAAGATAGGTAGATATTAATGATTCATATAATTTGAACTGATTGCTTATGCATAGCCAAATTTAGAAGCCAAACTTTCACAACTGAGGTTGCATTCCTTTTAATATGTTTCTTTAGCAACAAAAAAGGAAATACATTGCTCTTGTTCTATATTGTATTTTAAGTCATCATAATTTTAGTATGATGAATATTAGTATTACACTGTGTTTTAGTATAGCCTTGAAAATTAATAATAAAATAAGAATATGTGTATTTTAATTTTTCAGTTAATAATGCAGTTATGTATCTTATTAGTAAATAAAATATAATATACTAAACATAAGTCAGTAAGGAACTACTTACACTTGCAGCTTGTAATCAGAGCTACAAATTTTGACATCTAGCCTCATAATCCAAAACTAACTGTGCAGCATTCTTTTATTCCAGTAACAAATTAACAACACACATAATTGTTTTGATTTAGTAAATTATCTAATATCTCAGCAAAAAGCCTCTGAACATTTTTGCACAATAATAATTTCCTTGATAATAAATGTATTTTGTAATTTTCATGGATGCATTTAAATGTGCACTTTCAGTGTTTTGTCAATTTTAATTTCACTGCTTTGGAAATACAGGCTCCCAAGGAAGTGAACTTTTATATATGTTTATCTAATATTTTCTCACTGTTTTAATCTAATTATTTATTCTAATATTGTAATTTTTTTAATCTGGGTGAATTTGTCTTTTTTGAAACTATAAACTTTAAAATACTTGAGAAAAAGGTAAGATAATATATTTACAGTAAAGATTCTATGGCTATTTTAAAGGATTAATTTATCCTAACTTTTTTTTATAAAGGTACAGACTACATGCATAAAAAGTAACATTCAAAATATAGCTACAGTCTAAATAATGAAAAACAGTATTATAACATAGAATTTACATTGACTAATATAAGTTTGTTATCTCATATCAATATTTTTTTCTTTTGTCTTTCTATGTGCTCATCCTGGATCACTCTGTATGTGCCATTTTGTTCTCATTTGGTGATAGGGCGCACAGATACACATATCAAATATCCACTTTATTACTTTCATTTTCACTACTTGAACATCTTCCAATGTTTCTTAAAATCTAAAGCAATATTAATAGTTATTCAAAAATAGGACTGCAATATTTCATAATCCTTAATTCTGCTCAACAGAATTATCAACCTCAGTTTTCTTTTTCTTTTCTTCTCTTAGACCTACAGGTACACAGATGCATTCCTTCAGAAATTTTTTCTAATATTGTCAAAATCTGCGCTTTCAATCTCATTTGTCATTGCTGCTTTTGTTTTTGTTCCACATCCAGCGACTCTTAGGGTTACTCCTGGCTGTACAATCAGAAATCACTCCTGGTTGTGCTCAAGGAACCATATGGGATGCTTGGGATTGAATCCACGTAGGCCTGTGCAAAACATAAAGGCCCTACCTGCTGTACTATCACTCAGGCCCCGGCATTTCACAAGGTTTTCAATGGTCATAAACCATTCGATCTTGCATCCTTTCTTCCAGTTAAACCCCAGTTTTTACATGTGACCACTGGTATACTCAAAGGCCCCAGAGATGTTTATCTGATGCCCAGTTAAGAAACATGTCTTTAGGCTAGAGTGATAAACCAGCAGGTAGAGCATTTGCCTTGCACATTGCTGACTAGGTTTTGATCCCTGCCATCCCATATAGTTCCCCAAGTCAGCCAGGAATGACTGCTGAGCGAAAAGCCCAGAGTAACCCCTGAACACCGCTAAGTGTGTCCCATAAACAAAGAACGATTTTACTATTCAACTGTAACATTGACTTCTATGTTATATTCTATATTTTGGGCAGCTTATAAATACATCATTCAAATGTCTCGACAACCTAAACAAATTAATATAGCCAAATTGTGTTTTTCTTTGTTTCTTGAAAAACTGTCTTTCCAGCAGTGTCCTTCGACCTGGAGCTACTCTTGTAGATAAATAACTTAGGTCACATGTTGGCCAGTCAATACTAGGGACCAGCAATGCAGTGTTGCATCAAACACAAGACCATATGCAAACCAGAGATGAGTAAAGAAAAGAAAAAAAGAGCTATATGCCTGCCCTCTTTCTTGAATTGGCCATGCCTCTCAAATCTTTCAGGTTTCTAAGCCAGTTTTATGACTCTTATTTCTTTTTTTTTTTTTTTTTTTTTTTTGGTTTTTGGGCCACACCCTGTGACGCTCAGGGGTTACTCCTGGCTATGCGCTCAGAAGTTGCTCCTGGCTTCTTGGGGGACCATATGGGACGCCGGGGGATCGAACCGCAGTCCGTCCTAGGCTAGCGCAGGCAAGGCAGGCACCTTACCTCCAGCGCCACCGCCCGGCCCCTATGACTCTTATTTCTGAAATTATTTATTATGAAAGTCACATCTAATTGTACAATCAAGGTTATTTATAAGGTTTCTAAGATTTCTATAAAATTAATTTGTATTCTCTGTGATTTCTACAAAACTTCTCTTCCACTGTATTTTCTCATGTGTTTTTAATTCTAGCCAAGTTTGAAGCGTTTTCCCTGGTCACAACCATGACTATAATTGTATCAATGCATTTTTTCTTTCACAATTTACTGTAGTCTTTTCTGCTGATTAACATCCTACCCATTTCTTACATTTTATCTCTCATTAATTCAAGTAATTTTACTTATGAACATCTCTGTTTAGAATTTTGAGTTATTTGAGTATACCATGTCATCTCTTAGAACATTTATAATGTGTCTTCCTGAAAGCTTTTATCATATATATCTATCACGCTCTACACTGACTTTTGTATGAAGTTTTTCATCAAGAGATTATGAAACTGTTCGGAAGAGAATGAGAAATCACCCATGTTTACCATGTTTATAAAACTTGCATACGAGGCATAGTGAATATTTTTGTTTGTTTGTTTTGGTTTTTGGGCCACACCCATTTGATGCTCAGGGGTTTCTCCTGGCTAAGCGCTCAGAAATTGCTCCTGGTTTGGGGGAACCATATGGGATGCCAGGGCTTCCTTGGCTAGCGCTTGCAAGGCAGACACCTTACCTCTAGCGCCACCTCACCAGCCCCAAGGCATAGTGTTTTAAATATATTTTTGATAAAGGTAGTTCAACTCAACTTTAAATATTTTATTAATATTTCCCTTTTTGAGAAAGATATCTTGATTCTGTATTTTTTAGTCAGGTAAAGAACAAACTTGGGTCACATTACTATGCATATCCTATCAGCAATTATTTATTTTCATACAATTTTATTTTCCCAAGTAGCTAAATAATCCATGCAATATCATTATACATTGTTCTGCTAGTGTCTATTTCATATTTTTTAATTTGAAAATAATATTATTAAATCCTTGGGGCAAAGATTTATTTCTATACTTCTATACTTCAAAATTACAATCAAAAGAATCACTAGATTTATTCCCAATTAAGATATTTTATATGCTAAATACATATGTAAAGGTAAAATTGAATTTTACTAATTCAATTTGAAATTTGAAATTTACTAATATGTAAATGTAAAATTGTTTTACTAATATATAAATCAACAATATGATTAATAGCCTAAGGCTATTTTGAGAATCACAAATTCATTTAATTAAGAAAACAGGAATGCATATACAATTTTAATGTGCATTTTTTATCTTTTATGAGAGCCCTCTTTCTGTTATAGATATATTATTGTTAAGAATATTTATTTTATTGGGACTAGGGAGGTGGCACAGTGATAGGGTGTTTTCCTTGTATTGTAGCTGACCTACAACGGACCCCACAGTCTCCCGGCGTCCACCAGGCCAGGAGCAATTTCAGGCCAGGATTACCTCCTTAGAGTCACCAGTGTGGCCGAAAAAACAAATAAATAATAAAAAAATATTTATTTTATTTAAACAAAGGTTTTCATTATTGAGTTTCAAACTTACAAAGTACATCATCCTTCACTCATCAAAATTTTGTAACAGCAATGTCCACAGTTTTTCTCCTACCCTTCCTCTCTGGGCAAGCATTTTACTCCTGTCTCTTTCTCTCTCCTCATGTCATATCTCTCTCTCCTCTCTCTTCTCTCTCTCTCTCTCTTCACTCTCCTCACTCTCACCTCTCTCCTTTCTCTCCCCACTCTCCTCTCTCTCCTCTCTCCTCTCTCTCTCTCCTCTCTCACCTTTCTCTCACCTTTCTCTCTCTCTATTTTAGGCACTATGGTTTGGATTTATTATTAGTGAAGGGGTAAGATGTATATCAGTTTATCTCTGTTTAACACCCATTTGTTGCCCAGGCAATTACTAGTTTTGAATATAATTCATTGAATGAAAAAAAAAATAAAGGTTTGTGCTAGAGATTCATTTACATAACTTAACTTAAAGCTTTTTATTTTTAGAACATCCCTCAGTAATATACATACTTATAGCTATAAGTACATTCATATAAAATTTACAGCTATACAGAGGCTGATCAAGTTTGGCAAAAGCACTATACATAAAATTCCATTAGTCTCTATTAGGTGCTCTTCACCTTGACCACATTTGCCCTTTCCAAATGATATTGTTAGTGCTACAGTTTCTGTTTTCAGAGAGTGAAGAAGAAAAAAGTAAAACTATACCAAAGAAGCCTCAGTCAATAGAGCAGTTTCAAAAAGAGCATCTTAAAATTCTTCTGTTTATTTAGTGACTATTATTTTTTGTTTTTGAAATATTGCTTCAGATTTGGATAGTAATTAAAGAAGATGGAAATAATAAAATTCAAGTCAATCAGATAACTCAGGCAAGATATGTATTCTTAAAAGTACTTAAGCTAGAACCACAAATTAAAAAAAAAAAAAACAAAAAAAACACAAGTATTCAACACTTCAATCACCTTAATCAAGACCCCACAAACCCAGTACCAACAACACCAGAGAAAGCAGTTTTCTCTCTATTTTTTTTTTTTGTTTTTGTTTTTGGACCACATCCGGTGACACTCAGGGTTACTGTAACCTGGCTATGCACTCAAAACAGTGGCTTGGGGACCATATAGGACTCCAGGAGATTGAACCATTGTCCGTCCTAGTTTAATGCCACCGCTCCGGCCGAAGTTTTCTCTAATTTTAATAAGAACAGTATCCTTCTCCTTGATTCAATTATTTGAATGATTTAATCCACTCTTGGGTAAACAATGCATTATCAATATCAGGGTGAAACATTTTTGAATACTGCACACAGTTCATATGTGTTAAAGTTTTAAAATTCTTCAACCTTGACTGACATAAATCAATGATCACAGAAAATGCATATCTGTCCAAACTCAATAAACTCTTATATTTTTGACATCACAAATATGAACTTTATTGTTCCTACAATGTCTCATAATGTAATTTCAAGAAAAAAATGACAAAAGCACTGCCCTGGTAGAAATTCAAATGAATAAAATATTCTTTAAAAGTCTAATTCCCTAAGGTTTAATAGATGAAAAGTTCCTTCTATTCTGGAAGTGCCTTTCTCCTCAATAAAAGACATTTTGTCCTTAGGACATCCTTGTCTTCATACACTCTTTGTTTTAAGCCATCTGTTCCAAGTTTGATAATGACTAAGCTTGTTCAATATCAGGGCCTTTACTAATGTGTAAATGACCTGCTCTTATTCAATTTTAAATTTAACTTCTATTCATTTTATGATCATACACTATTTTGGTAATTATGTACAAGTACCCAGAGGGATTTTGTCGATGGTAACATTAAAAATTAAAAAATGGAATGAATTGGTATGATGTTTTATATTACAAAGAGAGCCCATAAGGCATCAGCAAAGGACTGTTAAGACCTATCATTCATCTAGTTACCAATAAAGTAGTGGAACTTACAGCCGCCATTGTTATTGTAAATATATTTTATGTCATCTTCTGTTCTTTTGCCTGCTTATATTTCCTAATTTCTCCAAAATTCACTGTTATATTTACTGAATTTTTAAAGTTCTTCTTATGAAATTTACAGGATGTCAGTACCACTGTATTTTAAGTAAGATATATATGTACATTCTCACCATCTCATATGTATCCAAAATTGCTATTTTTTTCAAAACTTAAACTAATATCTTCTAATTTTCTTATTTTAAACAAATTGCTTATGGGTGGGTGTGGGTGGAAGTCAGGCCAACCTGGTGCTGCTCAGGGCTTAAAATCTGACTGTGCTGAGGGATTACTCCTGATGGTATTCAACGGACCATATGTGGTGTTATGGATCAAACCAAAGTCAACCACGTGCAAAGATAGTGTTGTAACTCCTTTAGAATACTAAAAAAATCCCTATCTTACTGTTTATTCATCATCTTAATTTAAGCAGATTTAAAGACACAAAAATATTACTAGACTTATTTTCCTATGTCAAATGAAGTGGAATTCTACATCAAATGAAGTAAAAGTATTTCCAGATGTTACTGTAAAAAGCTATATGCTCACAAATAGGCACCAATGACTAATTAAATCCACAAACAGGTGGTCACAGGTACAGAAAACTGTCTGAAATCAATCACACCTGTGAAATATTAGCCTATGGCAAAAAAACCGCTAAGTTTTATAAATGTTGCTTCTAGAGGTCTATAGTGAAGCATATGCTAATAGGTTTAATTTATAAAATATTGTATCAACATTTAACAAATGTATGTGTGACTGAATCATACAGCATAGCGTATTTGCATTACACAAGTACTGATTCATTGCACCACTATGATTCCCTGAGCCTACCTCAGAAGTAATCTCTAGGAAACAAATAATACCACGAAATTATTCTAGCAATTTAATTATTAAATTTAATTTGAACCATTAATTTATCAATGTTATATAATTGATATGGCTTCATGTTAAAAATACTTATTTTTCTATAAATAAATAGAATCATAATTTAAAGTTTAGTTAAAGAAATACATAAATGATCTCTCTATAATTTTCAATTTCAAATTTTTTATCACATTGTAGGTATTTATTGTATAAAATGTTTATACAAGGTTAGGATTAATATTGTACCTATTATGTAAAATATTTTAAACTGAATTCATTGACTTACAAAATAAACTAATATTTCTAACTGTAGTTGGATTTTACAAATGTAAAGAACAATTGTTAACAAAATATAATAAAATTAAATATTTATTCTTTAAATCCAACTAAAAGTACATTGAACTTTTTAATAAATATTGATTAGAATCAGCAAAGTCAAAAAATGATGAATAGGAAAGGTTAGCAGCTTTGCTAGTTTTCACTGATTTACAATTAAGAATTATATGAATAAAAAAAAGAATTATATGAATAGAGGCAACATATATAAGTTGTCAGGTTATTTTATTATATTTTTAAAGTTGCAAATTGGTTTTGTAGGAACAAATAATTAATAGACTAATGTGCAATTTCAGGAGAAAATTAAAGCAATATATATATTAGTTTTGTTTTTAATATTTTGCTTTTATTTATATTTACCTGAAATTTTAGTACTCTTTATTGTTGCAAGCATTTTGACGGCATTAGGGATAAAAATAAAGATCAATACAATGATAAATGAGTACAGATCCTAACAAGATTTTACCATAAACATAACCAAAAATAGTTGAACATGCATGAATATTTAATCAAATTGTTAAAACTTAGATTATTAATAATTTATATAGTTTTCATGTTAATTTAAATTATTAAAATAAAAACATAGATTCATATTTCAATAAAACATCAAATGAAACATTTGCGCTAAAAAATTTACGAAACTACTTGAGTTTTGAATATTATCAGCTTGTTCTCTTCGATTTACATATCAGTTTTTTGTGCAGAAATCTTCAATAAAAGCAAATAGTTTTATAAAATAAAAGCAATATATTCAATAAAGCGAGTAAAATGTTTTCACAGTATTCTAGCTGCAAGAATGTAATCTACTTTATTTATGATTCTCTTAATTGTACTAAGTAAGGCATGATAGGTAACTCTTCAGTAAAATTTATAAACAATTTATTCCCAAATTGGCGTTTCAAATATAATACCTACTAGACACTTCACACCTATTTTAAAGAATCTTTGAACCAAGCTACTTGCTCTCTATATTCAGGAAATTCAATTTAAAATGCATAAAGGACTGTTTATAGAACTTTGAATCTAGAACAAGTGTTATGCTACTTTTCTTTTTCACTATAATAACAAAACTATCATGTTACAGTTTGAGACCCTTCAATTAGTATTGTATATCCAGAATTTCATGACAAGTTATGGTCTTAAAGACAGCATTAATTGCTAATTATTCTAAGTGTGCCTGAATTTGTTTTTAACTAGGATTCAAATATTCAAGCATAGGCTCAGAATTTGATTTGTGAAGATTTAGTGTTTCTAAATGAATTTCAAAAACATTAACAAATAAAAGCACCTATAAATGATATGCATTTTGACAATGTCATGACAGATTCTAACAGTGAAGAGTATAAATATTGAGTATGATGAATAAACTATGCTTGGACTTAAAAGAAATGTCAAGACATTATTAAGATAGACTCCTTAAAGATAAAATATATTGTTTGTGAAAAAATAGAACACAGCTTAAGTATTGCACTCGAAAAACTACCTCTATGTAGCATTTGTGCTTCTGTGAATAAATTTCAATGAAAAAGAAAAAAAGACATTGAGACTGACAACTAGTGTTTCAATGTACTAGCTAATGTGATTTGAAATGTCAGCAATATTAAGTCCTGATTACTAATGATCTCTGCTCTCCTTAGTGTTACTACAGTGAAAATTTGTTCTATAAATAAATGTAAATGACTTGTGTTCAGTTTGCCCAGAATTTCCATAATTTGGTTCCCTTCATTTATGCATAGTTAGCATCAAATATTATACTGAATATCTTTTTTCATTTGACCTAATATATTACATTGTGTTTTATTATATTATGTAGTAATACAAATTTATTTATTATGACATTGCATCATGCATTCATGCACACTTACAGATGTTACACTTCTTCAACTATATAATAAGAAAAGTTTTAAATGTATTTATTGATGTTTGATATTACAAATGATATGTGACTACTACGTAACTGAAAGTTTTGTATCCAATTCTGGACATTTGCTATGAAAAAAATATTCTTTTTTGTATTTTCGGGTCACATCCAGCAGCGCTCAGGGGTTACTCCTTGCACTACACTCTGAAATCACTCCTGGCAGTCTTGGGGTACTATATGGGACTCCACTATTGGAACCACCGTCCTTCTGCATGCAAGGTAAACGTCCTACCTCCATGCTATCTCTCTGACCCCTTGCTATGAAAATTTTAACCTAATAGTAACGCTTTATTTTAGTATTGTTAAGTAGTAAAGTTGCATTTTTTCCAACGTATTTTTTTAATGTAAGTCCTACTCATTAATACTATTTGTTTTGCAAAGATGTAGTAGAATGTTTGCGGGGTTTTCTGTCTCTTGGGAAAGTAATATCCTTTATCTATGTTTATGGAAGAAAACAATCATCACCTTTGAAAGCTCTCAGTGTATTTCAAATTTAAGTAGATGCTACCACTGGGAAAGCAAGAGAACAACCACATACATAAATTAAAGGGGAAGAGACCACAGGGTTCCATGCTCTGATTCGTTTTATTCCTTTCTCTCCTTTGAGTGTCTTAAGGACAGTGTCGCTGTAATGCATTAATTAACACTTCATTCATTGACCCACTTTGAAAGCTGTGGAGAAGTTGACTAATTTGTCTTTTTTGTTGTTTATGTATATCAGTTGTGTTAGATATCTGAGAGTGGCCAGCCATTAAATTATAGTGAGTCAGATTATCCTATTATCTTGTACAGTGAAATAAATGAAACTAGCCTCTGAGCCTCTAAAATATTCAACTGGAATTCCAGAGGAAAAAAAAAACAGTTTATGAAGATCACTGTTAAGGATTTTTTTTAAGTCAGGATATAATATAATCAATATCCAATATAAAATCTGTGCATTATTGTACATATTTATGTATAGATTTTTTAGTTGACATTTGCTATTATGCTTTTTTAGAAACTCCAAAATAATAATTACTATAATTCAAATGTTTATCTTTTCTATGTTTAAAATATTTCAACAATTAAATTAGTATTATATTATCACTAACTGTTTTGTTCTACAAATCTTATTTGTCTCATATTTGCTTTTTTTTCAGAAAAAAGAGCTGAAATTAAGGTAAACTGTTTTAATTGTCAATTTTATCTTCTAAGACAACATTGATGAAACTGCAACTTTTGTAGGACAAACCAATGGTTAATAGAGAGAAGGAGGTAAAATAAAAGAATTTGTGATAATTTAGAAAATATTTGTTAAGGAGATCATAATATATGTAAATATATGACATGTGATATTCTGGAAACAGGAAACAGAAATTAAAGTTAGAGGAGGCAAACTCTAACTTAATATCACCTAAGATGAATATTGCATGGTTTTTATTTACTGCTTTAATATTACATGATGCTTAGGTGTGCTCAAGTCCTGCTAAAATGTTGTAAAATGTTATGGGAATATAAAGAAACTAAATGATTATAAGAGTTGTAGGAGACAACAGAGCCGTAAAACTGGTCTATAGATCTGAATTTACCAAGAACAGAACTCAAGGGCAGTTGGGAAGGGAACCTAAAACAATGGTAAAGTGCATATGGTGATGGAGGACATGGTATTAGAAAATTGTATGGATGAAAGTCTATCATTATCAAACAGTATTGTAAATATTAGCAAACAGTATTGTAAACAGCCTGTAAATATGGTGGTTAATGGGGCAGGTGAGGTGACGCTAGAAGTAAGGTGTCTGCCTTGCAAACGCTAGCCAAGGAAGGACCACGGTTCGATCCCTGGGAGTCCCATATGGTCCCCCACAAGCCAGGGGCGATTTCTGTTTTTTTTTTTGTTTTTGTTTTTGGGCCACACCCGTTTGACGCTCAGGGGTTACTCCTGGCTATGTGCTCAGAAATCGCCCCTGGCTTGGGGGGACCATATGGGACGCCGGGGGATCGAACCGCGGTCCTTCCTTGGCTAGCGCTTGCAAGGCAGACACCTTACCTCCAGCGCCACCTACCCGGCCAGGGGCGATTTCTGAGCGCTTAGCCAGGAGTAACCTCTGAGCATCAAACGGGTGTGACCCGAAAAAACAAACAAACAAAAAATATATGGTGCTTAAACAAAAAAAATCACTCCGAAACAGATGAACAGTATTTGATAGCTTAAAATTCTAACTTGAATGCAATTATTTAATAAAACATGGCTTTCATGCATGCCTATTATAAACTATAAGCCACATTTCTAAGAATAATGCTGAGACTTTTTAAGTATTGTTTTACTAATGCCTTGACATGTTTTATATTCTGGCATTTTATATTAAGTTGTTTAATTAAAATGTGTCGTCTTACTCATATACTGCATAAAAAAACAAACAAATAAAGGAATACTACACAATGAATGTAAACCATAGACTCTAAACTGATTTTGAGAAAGTGTAAAGAATCCTATAGAATGAGGTTATTCATACAAAGAATAGGATGAGATAGGACCGTAGAATATTTAATGCATAAATTAAAGAAAAAATCTTGTCAAACTTAGTGATATTCCACAATACTTTATATACTCTGCTCTGCATTCATTATTTGAAATATTCATAGTTATAAATATTTTATTGTAAAATAATCTATAAAATGCATGTATCAGAGAATTAGAAATACAAAGTATGATCACCATATTACACCATAATACAGCGTACACATATATATATTTTGTATGCAGAAAATAACTTTTGAACTATTCTGAAGTCATATCTTATTTTTAAATTTACAATTTATACTGTTTTTTTGTTCTCACATCTGTTGATTTTTTTTCAGTATTGATTTGTTTTTTGTTTTGGGGCCACACCTGTTTATGGTCAGAGGTTACTCCTGCTATGTGCTAAGAAATCTCTCTTGGTTTGGAGGCAACCATATGGGACACAAGATGGATCTAAACCGCAGACTGTCCTAGACTAGTGCTTGCAAGGTAGATGCCTTACCTCTAGCGCCTCTGCTCTGGCCCGGATTTTTTCAGTATTGAAAAAATACACTTACATTGTAGATGTATTTAAGTAAAATTACATTCTTATTTTTATTTAAATATTACATTTCTGAAAAATATAATTTCTATGCTTTCTTAGGTTATTGGGTATTGCAGCCAGTTACTAAAGAATCAACAGTGATTTTATTCATCAGGTTTGAGTAAATTATATTGGAATATATAAGAAAAACCATATAATCCATGAATTTCATTTGCATTATATAATGTCTTAGAATAATATTGCCTGTATAATTCTAAAAATTTGCATTTTTCCTTAAAGTTAAGCCAGAAAATATGGATTAGTAACTTGAAATTTTTAAAAGCATGTCTAATTTTTTTCTAAAAATAGATATCAAATGTAGACAACAAAACAGATGAATTTTAAACTGTACCATTTATCTAATCTATATCTAATAAAACATGTTATTTAAGTTGAAAATTCAAGAGAATTTAACTATAAATAGTCTGGGTATATAGTTATTGATCAAATCAATCAATATAGCACTTACTACAAAATATATAAAATTATTTTTTGTATAGTACATAAGTAGAAGCTTCATAAAATTATCTTGTGATAAGTTTAATAATAATCTTTTTTTTTTTTTTTTTTTTTTTTTGGTTTTTGGACCACACCCGTTTGACGCTCAGGGGTGACTCCTGACTATGTGCTCAGAAATCTCTCCTGGCTTGGGTGGACCATATGGGACACCGAGGGATCAACAGCGGTCCGTCCTACTCTGGGGCTTGCAAGGCAGACACCTTACCTCTAGCGCCACCTACCTGGCCCCTAATAATAATCTTTTAAAATAAGTTTGTCATATCTCTATTGTATATTTTAATGCAATATATGTTTAGGAGCATGTAGAGCTTATGTCATATGAAATATTGAGTTTAATTTTATTATCTTATATAAATATGATAAAAAAGAAAATTAAAAAATAAAATAAAGCTTTTCAGCCTGATAATTTAAAATACAGATATATTAACTCAATTGTGATTATAATAATGAAAAATGGATTATGTTTTGCATCTTGAACAGGGCTCAAATATCATGAAGTTACATGAATATAACATATAAAATGAAATTAGTACAAAGTTGGAATAGAAACTGAATTATTTCCATTAAGTATATCTTTTTAGTGATTTAGTTGCCTTAAGGATATATTATAATTAAATGATAAAATTTGATAACAAGAAATCAATTATATCTCAGGAGTCATTTCTGTTTAAATCTTTCCGAAAGTTGTACCAACATTTAAATGTATATAGTAATTATATATCATTATCAAAAATAATTGAATATAAATATTTAACCAAATCTTCTTCCCAAAAGTAAATATAACAAAATTTCTGAAGAGGTATTGATTTATCATTTCCTTGAACAATGAATATACAAACTATTTAACACTTACAATAATTTAAAATCTACTCCCATGCAATTTATATGTTGCAAATTATTTAGAAAAATAATTTAAAATCTACTACCATGTAATTAATATGTCACATTTTTAATTTTTGATATAAGATAAAGTATAATCATATGTTTATTATATAATCACAAGCACACTGAAATATTTTATGAGCTTCTCAGTTTTCTCTTATCTACAGTAGTCACCATTGTTTATTTTACTTGTCTAGTGTTTTAATATAAAATTTTATTTTTTAAATATCTTTATTTAAACACCTTGATTACAAATATGATTGTAGTTGGGTTTCAGTCATGTAAAAACTAGCCCCCACCCCTTCACCCACCAGTGCAACATTCCCACCACAAATGTCCCAAAGCTTCCTCCTCTGCACCCCACCCCCACCTGTACTCTAGACAGGCTTTTCACTTCTCTCATTCATTCACATTGTTATGATAGTTCTCAGTGTAGTTATTTCTCTGTGGTGAGCTTCATGGTGTGAGCTGGACTTTTCAGCCCTCCTCTCTTTGTCTCTGATTATTATTGCAAAAATGTCTTTTATTTTTTTTAAAACCCATAGATGAGGGAGACTAATCTGCTTCTATCTCTTTCCCTCTGACTTATTTCACTCAGCATAATAGATTCTATGTACATCCATGTACAGGAAAATTTCATGACTTGTTTTCTCCGGATGGCTGCATAATATCCCATTGTGTATATGTACCACCGTTTATTTAGTCATTCATCTGTTAAAGGGCATCTTGGTTGTTTCCAGTCTGGCCATTGTAAAAAGCGCTGCAATGTATGAGGAAGGAATTTTTGTTTTGTATTTTTGTGTTCCTAGGGTATATCCCTAAGAGTGGTATAGCTGGATAGTATGGGAGCTCAATTTGCAGTTTTTGGAGCAATCTCCATATTGCTTTCCATAAACATTTAACTAGACAGCATTCCCACCAGCAATGACTAAGAGTTCCTTTCTCTCCACATCCCTGCCAGCACTGCTTGTTCTCATTCTTTGTGATGTGCGTCAATCTCTGTGGCATGAGATGGTACCTCATAGTTGTTTTGTTTTATTTTACTTGTCTAGTATTTTATTATATCATTGTTTACTTTACTTGTCTAGTGTTTTATTATAAAATTTTCAATTTTCTTTTATTTGTAATAATCACTCTGTTTCTTTTACTTGTCCAATTATCAATATTTCATCTCCACTTCAGTAGTCCTACTATTTGGGTACTTTCTTCCAAGTTATTCAATTTTACCTTTAAGTTATACATTGGAAGACAAAATATTTATTTCTATTTCATTGAAAAAGAAATATATCATTTGAGTCAAATATTCCATTTGATATTATCAGCACAGTGTCTCTATTGTGTCATATTGTTATAGTTCATTGTTTTTTAAATCAGATTATAAAAAACAGTGCAACTGAATCACACTTTATGCAAACCCAATATTCCATATGGTAAAAGCCACAATATTATACCCAGAAAATTTATTTCTTTTGGCATGCCTTACAGTTAAATGTTATTTCTGTCATTACTACTTTTCTTTATGAATATATAAATCAATAAATCAACAACAATAAAAGTCTTTATATATTAGATAATCTTGTGCATGTGAAACAATAAGCCAGTCACTGATTTCCTGAATACCTCTATTTCTACTACAAGGCAAGAAAGTTTTGTTACCACTTACAAAGCTGCACAGTCAGAAGTTAGACTGTCAGAGCATAAAAAACGGCTAACCTTTGCAAAAGCTGGCTCCCTGTGTGTGACACCAGGCGGGGAAAATCCGCAAAAGTACACCGGCCCAGTGGGGCTCAGCTGTGAAAGACAGTGAGTGTGACCTGTCTATGTCTGTCTACTGTCCTCTTGCGTGAAACTCTTGCGAGTGGGGCAAAAAGAGGCTCAGAGGAGCACGGCCGCTCCGCTTCGCTACGCGGCCGTGCACTCTTTCTAAGGAAAGAACTCCATTGCAACAAGAAGGAAAAATCACACTAAGAACGGCGCTATATCACAGAAGCAAACATTTCTCTCTGGACTGTCTTCTCTGTTGCATACTCGGGCCTAAGATTTGTCCCAGTGTGAGGCTTCATCCACGGAGGACTCCCCTCCCTTAGAGGCAAGTCAGCCCATCCAGAAAGGGAGGAGCCAGGGGAGTGTGCTGCCTACATCATATAGACAATGAATACTACAACACGTAGAAAAACCCACAATACAAGTGTGACAATGGGGAAACAACGCAAACCAGCATCAGACATAGAGAATGAAGATGACAATTCTGAGGACCAGATAATGACTGAACAACTAATCAACCTCTCAGATAAGGACGTTAGACTAGCAATATGGAAGGTGCTCAACAGACTCCAAGAAACCATGGATCGAGTTGAACAGAACACTAATAAGAACCAAGAAAATATGAAGGCAGAAATGACAAAACTCCAAACTGAAATAACATGTCAACTAACAGGACTGAAAAAGTCAGTAAACGAAGTGAATGACAAAATGGATAAGCTCTGGGACAGGGTATCAGAAGCTGAGAATAGACTTGGTGCTGTGGAAGATGAGATACATAACAATTCCATACAGCAGGAGAGATTGGACAAAAAACTTAAAGCAAATGAGCAGACAATGGAAAAATTAGTCAAAAGAATGGGAACAGACGAAAATAGAAGTCTATGATAAGATCAACAGAAACAACTTAAGAATCATTGGAGTCCCAGAGACCCAGGAAGAAAATTTCCAGGAAGAATCAATGGTCAAGAACATCATTAAAGAGAAACTTCCAGAGCTAAAGAATATATGTGATCAAATCCTGCATGCCCGAAGAGTACCAACCAAAAGAGACCCCAGAAAAACCACCCCAAGACACATCCTAGTCACAATGACAAATCCCACAGATAGAGACAGAATTCTGAAAACAGCAAGATCAAAAGGGGAAATCATGTTCAAGCAAGCTTCCCTGAGATTTACAGCAGACCTGTCACCAGAACGCTCAATGCCAGAAAGCAGTGGTGGGATATTGTGACAAGACTGAATGAAATGAATGCTTCACCCAGAATACTATACCCAGCAAAACTCACTTTCCGGTTTGATGGAAGAATACATGGTTTCACAGACAAAAAACAGCTCAGAAACTTCACAGACACAAAACCAGTCTTAAGAGAAAAACTGAAAGACCTAATCTAAGACAAGAGTACCCAAAAGACACACCAAATTTTGAAATAAAGATGGCGTTAAATCCCAGGACAATTCTTTCTCTCAACGTCAATGGACTAAATGCACCAGTTAAGAGACACAGAGTGGCTAAATGGATCAAAAAACTCAATCCAACCTTCTGCTGCCTACAAGAAACGCACCTGAATAGTCAGAACAAACATAGACTCAAAATAAAAGGCTGGAGAAAAGTTATCCAAGCAAACAACACCCATAAAAAAGCTGGAGTGGCCATACTAATATCAGATAATGCAAACTTTATACTCAGGAAGGTTGTAAGGGACAAAGACGGACATTTTATATTAATCAAGGGGTACGTAGAGCAGGAAGAATTCACTCTCCTAAACATATATGCACCGAATGAGGGGCCAGCAAAATATTTAATACAACTGTTGACAAATCTGAAAAATAATATCAACAACAACACAATAATTGTGTGGGACCTTAACACGGCTTTGTCAACACTGGACAGGTCAACCAGACTGAAACCCAACAAGAATATACTAGACCTGAGGAGAGAAATGGAAGAAAGAGGCCTAGTGGATATATATAGGACACTCCATCCCCAGAAACCTGGATACACATTCTTCTCCAATGTACATGGGACATTCTCCAGGATAGACTACATGCTGGCACATAAAACATACCTCCATAAGATCAAGAGGATAGAAATTTTGCAGACTACCTTCGCTGACCACAAGGCTCTGAAATTATTTGTGAACTCCAAAGGGACTCAGAAGAAACACTTTAACACCTGGAAGTTAAACAGCCTCATGCTCAATAACCAGTGGGTCCAAGATGAAATCAAGGAGGAAATAAAAAGGTTCCTGGAAACAAATGACAATAAAGACACAAACTCTCAGAACTTATGGGACACAGCAAAAGCAGTACTGAGAGGAAAATTTATAGCTTTGCAAGCACACATCAGGAAGGAAGAAGGAGCTTACCTGAGTAGCTTAATGACACAGCTAATAGAACTAGAAAATGCTCAACAAAAGGACCCGAGAATAGGAAGACAGAAGGAAATAACAAAGCTGAGAGCAGAAATCAACGAAGTGGAAACTCAAAAAACAATCCGAAAGATCAACGAAAGCAGAAGTTGGTTCTTTGAAAAAATTAACAAGATTGATAGACCACTGGCAAACCTAACAAAGAAAGAGAGAGAGAGAAACTTGATAACTCGTATCAGGAATGAAAAAGGAGAGATCACTACTGATATGACAGAGATTCAAAGGGTAATCAGAAACTACTTTGAAAAACTCTACGCCACTAAAAATGAGAACCTGGAAGAAATGGATAAATTCTTGGACTCTTATAATCTTCCACAGTTGAAGGAAGAGGATGTAGCATATCTAAACACCCCCATCACCATTGATGAAATTAAAACAATAATCAAATGTCTGCCGAAAAACAAAAGCCCAGGTCCAGATGGATTCACTAATGAATTCTATCAAACTTTCCAAGAGGAACTACTGCCAATCTTGGCAAGACTCTTTCATAAAATTGAACAAACAGAAACACTTCCAAATAGCTTTTATGAAGCCAACATCACCTTGATACCTAAACCAGACAGAGACGCTACCAAAAAAGAAAATTACAGACCAATATCACTGATGAATGCAGATGCAAAGATCCTCAACAAAATCCTGGCAAATAGGATTCAATGCCTCGTTAAGAAGATCATCCAGTACAGTACGATCAAGTAGGTTTCATCCCAGGAATGCAAGGCTGGTTTAACATCCGTAAATCTATCAACATAATACACAACATCAATAACAAGAAAAATAAAAACCACATGATCATATCAATAGATGCAGAGAAAGCATTTGATAAGGTCCAACACCCATTCTTGATCAAAACTCTCAGCAAGATGGGAATGGAGGGAACCTTTCTCAATATAGTGAAGGCCATCTACCACAAGCCAGTGGCAAATATTATCCTCAATGGAGAAAAACTGAAAGCCTTCCCTCTAAATTCTGGCACAAGACAAGGCTGTCCTCTCTCACCACTCCTATTCAACATAGCACTGGAGGTACTTGCTATAGCGATTAGGCAAGAAAAGGATATCAAGGGAATCCAGATAGGAAAGGAAGAAGTCAAGCTCTCACTGTTTGCAGATGACATGATACTCTACTTAGAAAACCCTAAAGACTCTATCAAAAAGCTTCTAGAAACAATAGACTCATATAGCAAGGTGGCAGGCTACAAAATTAACACACAAAAATCAATGGCCTTTCTATATACCAATAGTAATAAGGATGAAATGGACATTAAGAAAACAACCCCATTCACAATAGTACCACACAAACTCAAATATCTTGGAATCAACTTGACTAAATATGTGAAGGACCTATACAAAGAAAACTATAAAACTCTGCTCCAAGAAATAAGAGAGGACACACGGAAATGGAAACACATACCCTGCTCATGGATTGGCAGGATTAACATCATCAAAATGTCAATACTCCCCAAGGCAATATACAGATTTAATGCCATCCCTCTAAAGATACCCATGACAATCTTCAAAGAAGTGGATCAGACACTTCTGAAATTCATTTGGAACAATAAACACCCTCGAATAGCTAAAGCAATCATTGGGAAAAAGAATATGGGAGGAATTACTTTTCCCAACTTTAAACTGTACTACAAAGCAACAATTATCAAAACAGCATGGTATTGGAATAAGGATAGGTCCTCAGATCAGTGGAATAGGCTAGAATACTCAGAAAATGTTCCCCAGAGATACAACCATCTAATTTTTGATAAAGGAGCAGGAAATCCTAAATGGAGCAGGGAAAGCCTCTTCAACAAGTGGTGTTGGCACAATTGGATAGCCACTTGCAAAAAATTAAACTTAGACCCCCAGCTAACATCATGTACAAAGGTAAAATCCAAATGGATTAAAGACCTCGATATCAGCCCCAAAACCATAAGATGTATAGAACAGCACATAGGCAAAACACTCCAGGACATTACAGGCATCTTCAAGGAGGAAACTGCACTCTCCAAGCAAGTGAAAGCAGAGATTAACAGATGGGAATATATTAAGCTGAGAAGCTTCTGCACCTCAAAGGAAATAGTGCCCAGGATACAAGAGCCACCCACTGAGTGGGAGAAACTATTCACCCAATACCCATCAGATAAGGGGCTAATCTCCAAAATATACAAGGCACTGACAGAACTTTACAAGAAAAAAACATCTAACCCCATCAAAAAATGGGGAGAAGAAATGAACAGACACTTTGACAAAGAAGAAATACGCATGGCCAAAAGACACATGAAAAAAATGTTCCACATCACTAATCATCAGGGAGATGCAAATCAAAACAACGATGAGATACCACCTCACACCCCAGAGAATGGCACACATCACAAAGAATGAGAATAAACAGTGTTGGCGGGTATGTGGAGAGAAAGGAACTCTTATCCACTGCTGGTGGGAATGCTGTCTAGTTCAACCTTTATGGAAAGCGATATGGAGATTCCTCCAAAAACTGGAAATCGAGCTCCCATACGATCCAGCTATACCACTCCTAGGAATATACCCTAGGAACACAAAAATACAATACAAAAACCCCTTCCTTACACCTATATTCATTGCAGCTCTATTTACCATAGCAAGACTCTGGAAACAACCAAGATGCCCTTCAACAGACGAATGGCTAAAGAAACTGTGGTACATATACACAATGGAATATTATGCAGCTGTCAGGAGAGATGAAGTCATGAAATTTTCCTATACATGGATGTACATGGAATCTATTATGCTGAGTGAAATAAGTCAGAGAGAGAGAGAAAAACGCAGAATGGTCTCACTCATCTATGGGTTTTAAGAAAAATGAAAGACACCCTTGTAATAATAATTTTCAGACACAAAAGAGAAAAGAGCTGGAAGTTCCAGCTCACCTCAGGAAGCTCACCACAAAGAGTGATGAGTTTAGTTAGAGAAATAACTACATTTTGAACTGTCCTAATATTGAGAATGTATGAGGGAAATGTAGAGCCTGTTTAGGGTACAGGCGGGGGTTGGGGGGGGGGGGAGGAGGGAGATTTGGGACTTGGGTGATGGGAATGTTGCACTGGTGATGGGTGGTGTTCCTTTTATGACTGAAACCCAAACACAATCATGTATGTAATCAAGGTGTTTAAATAAAAAAAAAATAAAGAATTTAAAAAAAAAAAAAAGAAGTTAGACTGTTTATTCTAAATTATTCCTGATAAGCACTTATTCTTGATAAGTGCTCCAAGAGCTCATATACAATAGGTATTGCCTTGGAAACAGGTAATAAGCTAATACATATGTCTCTGGTGCTCAAATACTATAACAAAAATCAGCGAGAATAATAGCAAAAGAGTCATTTTTCATAAAATCCTAAAAATGTCCATGATACTATGGGCTTAGTTTTCAGTCATATGAGCTTAACTTCATACAGTACTTTTTAAACAGTGCAAAAATACCAATTGTCATCTAGAAAGAAATTCACTAAAAATTAATAGCAACATATATTCAAAAAGTTTTACAATGAGATGTGATCAAGCAGGAGAAGGATGGGATGTCAGACCAGAAGTCATTGTCTAGCAGGGACCACATAACAGATTTCTTTTTAATTTTTTAGTATATTTCATTATATCTTATGTTCTATCTTATGTTCAAAGATATCAAGTATGGAACCGGAGCAATAGCACAGTGGTAGGGTGTTTGCCTTGCATGCAGCCAACCCTGGAAGGACACCAGTTCGATCCCATCATGCCATTGGTTCCCTAGCCTTCCAGAAGCACTTTTTGAGCTCAGAGCCAGGGACAACCCTGAGCGCTGCTACGTGTGGCTCCCCAAGAAATACAAAAACATATTGATATAAGTTTGTGTCTTTTACATATTACTTTAGCTGCATTGTTGTTATTGGACATGAGAAGAACATAGATAGAAGCTAGAAGCTAGCAGAGCACAGAACAATGTTACACATTTTAGTGATTTCTGCATATATAATCTAGTTGATCATGTTGGTATATCATACAGCTCTTCATGGAAATTGCACATATTTATTTATATAAGAGACTGTGATTAAAAAAAAAAAGTTTAGTTGGGCCGGAGCAATAGCACAGCGTGTAGTGCATGCATTTGCTTTGCATAAAGCCAATCCTGGTTGAATCCCCCACATCCCATATAATCCTGTAAGCCTGCCGGGAGTTATTTCTGACAACAGTGGCAGAAGTAATCCTGAGTACCACCAGGTGTGCCCCCCAAAAAAATAAAGTTTAGTTATCCATCAAATAATTCACTTTCAAGAATTAGTTTTACCAAAGAAGTCCTTTATAGAAACGTAGGTGTAACAGGTTATAGTCAGTACAGTTGTCCACATGTTCATAAGCGGAAATGCTACTTAAACTCTCCACACAAGTGAATAGCATAAATCTAAAGCCATAGTCCATATTTTTGAGATATAATCTAGAAGACGCCAAAGAACATTACTTTCATTGCAATAAAGCAGTGTAAAAGCATTATTATAAATAGCTATAGGAAGATATACACATATGCACATACACATACATTTTATAATAAATTTGCCTACATTGTAATAAAATGAATGCAGTAGAGGAAAGATTCATCTTGGTTTTATTTCTTCTGAGAATAAAATATCTTTTGTAATATTCAATTACATTCATACTATGTGAACCCTACCAGTGAAAATTATACTGGCTACATAAAATACAGCATACATAATTATAATTTAACACCAGTTATAACAAATGGTTTAGCATATATTTTCATAAACCATAGTAGTATAACTTAAATATGATGCAGTAGAAAATATTGAAGAATGAGGTATTTTGAAGCAGGGTACAAAAAATTTGTACTTCAACCCCCAAATTGTATCCAATTATCTAAACAATTCTCAGAAGTTGCACTATGTCTTACTCTCACATCTAAGTTTTTCATATAACAGGATTTAGTTTGTCTGAAAATACTCAATTCTACACATAAGTCAGATTGACTAAACACTTACTTTGAGAAGGTTTATGAACAATACAATTTATATTTAGAACAAAATAGTTTTGAAAAGGAATAATTCATTTTCTTTTATGCTAAACAATCTTTACATTTCATTTGCAATTCTGCCACATTATATATGCCAGATTATATGTTCAGGAAGCTTATGTTATGACTAATTTTGTTCACATTTAAGAATAAACGCGGCTAGTTTGAAGGGAAAAAGAAAAATATTAAATCCTGTTTAAACAAAAAAAGACAATCATTTTCTGGAGCACTTTAATATAAAAGGTTTTGTAAATCATTGAATAATGACAGGAGATATTTTTGGCTGAAAAAGTTTTGAGGCATGGCACAGCTCAACTAAAAGAATGAGAGAATAAGAATTTCAACCTCAGATTATGCTCAGAAATAGGTAGTTTTGAGACAGATATGTTGCTATTTTACACATACACACACACACAAAACACACACACACACATGGTTATATGGTCTTCCTAAATCTCATATTTTCAGATTATGTTATATATATTTCTGTCCAACAGTTTGTAGTTCTTTAAAAGCCCCTCATTACTAACTCTTTACCTTATCTCTCCTCATTACTCTCTCATTACTCTTTTTATTATAAACACAAAAACAATGGTTAAATCTATTGTGTCTAAAAGCAGGAAACACACCATCCCGCTCTTCCACATACATGGTAAATCACATATGCTGAGATACCTGGCAAATTTAACCAATCATAACAAACCATAAATAAATGGAATAGTTATAATAACTATGGCCCAGCATCAGGAAAAATTAATATTTTATAAATGAAGTATGAAATAAATGTTACTCAAAAAACTTTTATTTTTGTAAATATTTTTATAAAATGTAATCTGAAGTTAAAACAATGAAGATAGCATGGCGGGGAGATAGTTGGAAGGATAGAATTTCTGATTCATACTATGCAGACCCTTGATTTATCTCGAGAGCCACACAAAATATATTACTGTCTCATACATTAGCCAAGAAACAGAACAAATAAAATAATATGAAGTATTTAATAAAAATATTAAATCTTAAACCCATAATGAATCCAATTTAAGAGAATTATTAATGCATAGAACAAAGTTGATTACCATGATGAAGAAATAAAAACCTATTTATACAAATAACTAATTATAGTAAGTATTTTAATTTTGGCAATAAAAACAGGAATTAATCTTGTATGCAAAAAATGAAAAATGAGAAGTCTATGACTTACAATTTTGTAAGATATATCTATATCTATCTATCTATCATCTATCTATCTATCTATCTATCTCTATCTATCTCTATCTATCTCTATCTATCTCTATCTATCTATCTATCTATCTATCTATCTATCTATCTATCTATCTATCTATCTATCTATCTATCTATCTATCTATCTATCTATCTATCTATCTGTCTTTTCATCCATCCATCCATCCATATCACACCCGGCTTAGCTCAGGGGTCACTCCTGACTTTGTGCTAAGAAATCACTCCTGACAGGCTTAGGGGACCATATGGGATGCCAGAGATCAAACCCAGAACACAGGGTTTGTCCAAGGTCAGCCTTATTCAAGGCAAACACCCTACCGCTGTGCTATCACTCCAGCTCTGGTTATAGGATATACTTATCAGACTGAATCATAATTCTATTTTAGTTTAACAACAATCATGTGATTTCAACACTTTGCTTTTTTGAATTACTTATAAAGAACAATTTCAAGCATCTAATAAAAATGTCAAACATTCTAATATTATCAAAGACATATCATTTATACTTCATGCTTTATACTGTTTTTTTTTTTTAAATCAAAACCCCTGAAGGGTTGTTAGGCATAAAATAAAAAAAAAAAGTTAAAGCAGTTGACTATTCCAGTTGAATTCTTCACGTTCTTCAGGATAAATCAGAAAGGTAAAATTTTAAAGATGATTTCAGGTCCTTATATGTTGATATATTTACTTGTATAATATTTTTATTATACTTTACTTCATTAAATACCATTTTGTCATTGTGTAAAATATAGATGTAAAATATAGATAGTAGTATGAAATACTTGATTAATTCTGGAGATTAAATAAGTCTCCTTTAGAACATTATCAGGCACATCATTAACTTTTATAAATGTTATTTCTCACCATCACTCTTATCTCCAAGGTGAGAAATCTATTAGAGTTATCTGATAATGTGTTTAGGCTATAGTTCTATTATACTAAAACCAAACTCAAGGGATCAAATTAGACAATTTGGTCTACTACACTCAGCAAATTTGTGAAGAATTTCCAAGTTCTCACTTGGTTAGTTGATACATATGCAATTACTGAGGACTTAGAAAACTAATTGCATATTGTTTCAGGATATGTACTTTCTTGTATTTTTATTTTATTTTATTTTAAGCAAAGTGAGGAGTGAAGTACGGTAGAAAATAACTTCTAAAAGTTAAAATTCCACCCTTTTTTTGCCTTGCTCCTCCTGCAACATTATCTCAGACAAAGCTTCTGTTCTGGCTGAGGCATCCTGTAATTAGCGACAATTAATTAACCTTACCAAAAAGCCAGTGTGAAGCTGATTTAAGTTTTTATTATTATTTCTTTTCTTTTTCTCGTATCTGTAAGGCTTATGTTTGGAAAAAAGTTCAGCCAGGAGGACATTTTTACTTGAGATTTATTTTCTTTCTAATTTCATAAAGCTTTAAAAATAAATTATTATTTCTGCTTTCTGAACTGGGTGCTTTAATTTGTGGATATAAGTTCTTATTTCATTATTAGTATATGATTAGCTATAACATTATTTTAGCTAAAGTACATATACCTTCCAGACTCTTCTAATCTTAATAAACACAGAGTTATTTACATGCAAAGCAATGTCTTAAAGCTAATACAGTATGCAAGTTATGTAAATGGAATATCCACAGAATGAATATTAGTTTTTTCCCAAACATTGTTATTGCTTTTCTAATTATCCACCACAAAGTAAGACCGTTGAATGTCACTGATTATTCACACATATAGTTGTGCGTATGCAACTATATACACATGTATGTATACAATATGCATACAACTTAAAGGTATAGAATTAATATCCTATTCTCGAAATCAAGTTTTAGATTATGCTCTTGAAAATTATATACACAAAATAGTCAACTGGTGCCAAAAACTAATGTTATAAAGCATAAAAATCATAACTAATTATAAGGTAACTTAAAAATGACTTTTTTGGGGGGCCGGAGCCATAGCAGAGCTGTAGGGCATTTGCTGCACGTAGCTGACACAGGAAGGATATGGGTTCAGTCTCTGGCATCCCATATGGCCTATGATTTTAACTAAAAATATATAAATTTTTCTAGCATTTTCTGTTATAGTTTCATTGATGGTACTGTGATGGCATTATTTGTCTCTTTTTTTGATGGCACACTATGATCCTTAACATAGGATCCTTAGTATATCTTTACATAGAAGTGTAATGTCCAGTAAAGATTTTTGCCAATAACTAATTATTTTATGAGTTTATAATTTTCATAACTGATGTACATGTCCTATAGAGATATAATAAGCCAAAAACAATTTAGTATAAGCAAGTTCAAATATTTCACCTTATTCAAGCAGAAACACCATCATGCATACATCAACTTACATGTTCTCCATTTATTTATCTTAGCAAAATTATACATATATCAACTTGATGCTCTCCCTATATATTAAAATTATTTATTTAGACATTTATTAAACATGAATCCATAACCTTTATTCATTGATTTCATAAAATATAGTTCAATCTTTTGTAGAAACTTGGAAATAAACAAATAACACTTGAGAAATAGTATCCACGTGTGCTTAGAAACATTCTAAATACTTATATTTAGAATTAGACCTATCACACAAGCTAAACCTAGTTTAAATAAGAAAAGATTCAAATTTATGTTGACAGGAATTAAGAGATAATGCAGGATCACTTTACTTGCAGGTCAAGTTTGAACCTCAGTGTGACTTATTCCCCTTTGCTAAAAGTGACTGACATGGTCTCTAAGCTGTATGAGCCAGATGTAAGTCCTGATTATCAGTGTGTGAAGACTAAGCTGTAAAAGATATACATACATACATGCATACATACATACATACATACATGTTTTGACTGACTTGCATAATCAATAGTTTCTACTTTATCATGCATATCTTTACATTACAGACATCCAAATTATAATTCCTTGTTGAAGTTTTCTTCTTACTCAAGTTAAAATTTAGGAATTATTTCTATGTCAGCAACAACCACAACATCAACAACAAGACAACACAAACTATTGTAAATTCAGTTTCTGATCTGAAACTTTTTTTTGCTGTTGCATTTTGACAAATTCAGTTTACTAAGAAGGGTTATTTTAACTTCACTAGAGAATAGTTTATTAACTCTGGACTGAACAGTTGGGAAACACTAAGAAGAGGAAAGCAATAATTATAAGCAAAAATTCAGTACACTAATGTCTCACATTGCATTTGTCAATAAGAATGATTCATTTACCTACCTAATGGCTTCTGGAGTGTGGGGTAGACAAGGTCCTTAGAAAGAAAACTACAATGATTTCTTTTGTATTTTTTTTTTACTTTTATTATTGAGAAGTGGGGGGGGGGGGCTGGAGAAAGAGTCTAGCAGCTTTGTCTTGCATAAAACTGTCCCAGATTTGACCCTTGGCAGCTCACATGTGTCCCCATGGTTCAGAAGGAGTGACCCCAGAATGCACAGCCTAGAGTAAGTCTTGGCACAGGCTGTGGTCCAAGAAAAAAAGTTAAAAAATGTATTGCATTTTGGTGATTCAATATTTTTTCTTTATAAAGAAATAAAGTGGGGGAAAATCCCCACCTCAATCATGAAACAACCCTGGCAGTTGCATAATGATCTTTTATAGAATTATGGTCATAGATCTTGCTCATTGAAAATTTAATTCTGTTTGACTTGGGGATGAATATTATATGAGAATGATTCCCTAATTGGGTTGAAGCTATTAATCTAATTGTTTTTACCTGCTAATGGTGCCAGAGGATTCTGGCACTGTGTTTTATATACTCACTTTTATTACTTTTTCCTTCAGGCCATACTCTGAAATGACTGGAGTCAATGCCCAAGGCATTATAGATTTCAGAAAACTATCAAAGAAGGGGCAGGGAGATGGCTCAAAGGGCTGGAGTACATGCTTTGCACGTGGCATTACATGGTACCCTCAAGCATGGCTGGAAGCGACCTACAAGCTTTCTAAGTCAGAAATAGCCCCCAGGGCACTGTCAAACCCAGACAGTGGTTGGGGAGGGACTATCAAAGTAATTTTAATTTCTTTTTTTTAAGTTAACAGGCATTAAATGATTTCTTTAATCTTCAAGTACCAATGCTGGATTGAATAGTATATTTGATTTGGTTCATAGTGCTGAAGAGATGAATTTCACTGACAAGTTAAAGCTTTTAATCTAAAATGATAATTTTAATTGAAATATATTTGTATTTAATCATATCATTATTTTCATAAAATTCAATTTTTGGCCATATGCTTTAAACATTTATTGAATTTTCATCAGGCTCATGAACTGATGAACTGATTAAGATGACTAAATGGTTTAAAGAGTAAAAAGAAGAAATGGAAGGTAGCAAGCATAAAAACTAAGATTTATAGAAACTATAGAAATAGGATAGAGGGTAGGATTTTTTTTTTTGCAGTCACCCAAATTGTATTAAATTATAGTTTTCAAAAACTGGTACTATGCGCACCATAAGTGTAATCCTGAGGTAAGAACCAGGATTAATCCCTGAGCATTCCTTTGTAAGGCAGCCAAACAAAACAAATCAAACACAGGTATTGGTTACATGAAAAAGAGAAAAGTTCCATTGCTCCTAGGCCAATTTCTTTTGTAACACAAAAGAATCAAATTGCTGTTGAGCTATTGCAGACACATGATAGTTTCTGAGTAAGAATTGAGAACATGAATTTCCATACAATCAGTCTACTGATTGTTTTTTTTTTGTATCCTTAGACAACTAGACACAAACTATTGTGTATATATGTATAGTCTATATACATATTATATAATTCATTATATTATAATTATGTATTAAAATATATCATGTTAATTATATATCAATATATTATATAATGTCTATATGCATATTAGACTTCTAGACGCAAACTATTGGGTATATATGTATAATGTCTATATGCATATATGTATTCATATACATAATTATATAATTCACTTTGTAACATCTTATCTCCAAAATGTAGTTTCAACTTGATCATGTTTAGGAAGCTAGAAATAGGGAATGTGGTTCCGGATTGGAGGGATGATCTGGAGCTGGGAGGCCAATTAAATAACTCAGCACAATTTATTTTCACTTTTTATTTTACTCAAAAAAAATCTAACTACAGATTCTGAGATAATTTTTACTTTTGCTAAGTGCTTTTGGCAATGCATTTGACCCATTATATAGATACACAAAAATTCTAGTATTATAGGTAGGTATAAAGGCTTTTTCTTAAATCAGTTTATCCTCTGCCTTCTGAAACAATGAGACAGTATAATTTAACTTTTTCTAGGAGACTCAAGGTTAAGTTTATAATTTTGATATTTATTTTAGGGCCATTGACTTTGGAACAACTTTTGTGATACAGTGATGCTTGTTCCAATACTAATATAACTAAATGTTGTAATTCCAAGGTCTATGTTGTGATTTTTTTTCTGATTTACTGACATTTTATCATCAACAGTTTCATAGGCCCATATCTATAAACTAATCTAGATACTTCACGTATGTCAGAAAAAAATGCAAAACAAGCTAAGCATTCTTTCTAAAGCTGTATTTTACAAAGAGGATGTTTAAAAAAAATTTTGATGGCAGCCTGCAAGCATCTTGTCAATATGAAAAGTTTTTAGTATATTTATACAGGGACCCTTTTAGGCTAGTCTAAGTTTTACTGGATTTTCGAGAATGGTGGTTGTTTGTTAAATATTCTGTAATCAGGGTAGATGATTAAGTAGATGATGTACTGCTGGCCTACTAGCAATAGAGGCTAATTTTATAAATGGCCTGAAGTGTATTCTGAATCATAAAAAATCAGAATAGAACACAGATTATACTATTATAAATACAATCAAGATAATACACAAATTTAGAAATGCTATGTCTTATTACTATTTAAAAATAGTAATTGAGAAATCTCCACACTTATATGCATTTTATCTTGTAAACAATGTATATATGTATACATAAATACAAATCTATGTGCTGAAATATGAATAAGGGTGTCAGAGTTCCAAAATAAAGTAGAAAACTCTTTTTATCTTTTGTTTTTCTTTTGGTTTGGGGCCACACCCAGCAGCTGTGGGTTACTCCTATCTCTGTGCTCAGAAATTACACCTAGCAGGATCAGGGGACATACAGGGAACCACAGATTGAATCTAAGTTGGCTGCATGCAAGGTAAATACCCAACCCAAATATGCTTTTTCTCGAGCCCTGTTATAAATTAATATCGTTTGGGTCAAAAATATAATTATAAGGAAATCCTTGTCATGTATTCCTACAGTAATATATTATCTAGAGCAATGAAATGTTTCTCGGTAAAACAAGCATGTCATTTTATCTATTGCTATTCTTTTTTTTTGGGGGGGGGAGTTTTGGGTCACACCACCTGTGCTCAGGGGTTACTCCTGTTTCTATGCTCAGAAATTACTCCTGGCAGGTTAGGAGGACCATATGGGACATGGGGATTCGAACCACCGTCCTTCTGCATGCAAGGCAAATGCCCTACCTCTATGCTCTCTCAGGCCCCTATATTGCTATTCTAATTTTTTCCATGTTCATTGTTTAGATCTTCTTACATTTATTTTTACTGAACTATTTAAACTATTTAGTCCTGAATTTGGGCTTTCAGGAATTTGTTTTTTGGAAGATCCTTTGTATTTTATAATTAAGAGAAGCATATGAGTACAATGTCTATGATAATAATTGGATACATTTTTCCTACTGTTTCCCTAAGCAAATACTACAACAGTGACTTATAGCAATATTAAAGTATTTCCTTCTGCATTTGTACAACAAACATCTGTATATTGGTCTCAAAATGTAAGTTCTGCTGAACTAGTTGCACTGAAGACTCTAGAGAGTTATCCGTTTACTTCCCCTTTTCAACTTTTACCAGACCCAGACTTGTGTTTGCTCATCGCCCAGGTTTAAAGGCTTATGAACCTTCTCACGTGTTTTCACATTCACCCCTTTGTCTGTCATATTTCTTCTGACTGTTGAGTCATCTGCCTTTTTTCTATTTTTAGGATCTCTATTCATTATTTTGGACCCACCTGTATAATTTAGAATAATTTCCCTGTTGTAAGGTTAAATGATTGGCAAACAACTCCAGCTGCAATTTTAATTCCCTTCCAATTTTTAATTGACAGTATCATCTTGAGATGAGAACATAGATATTTGGGTAGGGCATATTCCACCTCCTGTCACCATTAATAATATTAAATGTGATATTGATAATTAATATATTAAAGTATATATTTAATGATAATATTACATATAAACTTCCTTATAAATTCATGCTTATAATAATAAAGTTTCAGAATTATATAAGGCATATGTTGTACAGAGGAAATTTAGAAATTTTAAAAATCACTTTTTTAAAAAATCATAAAATGAGTTTAGTTTTGGTTTTGTGTAAAATATAACAATTATAATTTAGATTCATTAAGATGTCACAAATGATTATTACTTTATGATAGTATATTTTATCTGAAATATAAAATAATTGAACCATAAAGCTATGAAAGAGTAAGTCAAACTTATTTTTATTCATGTTTAGATAATATATGAAAAAATTTTACCTAAAATTGTCTAATTCCATAAGTTCTCTGAAATTTAGTTCAAGAAAGCTAATGTTTCTTTACCTTGCAAGGTAATAAGTAGATTAAATGAAATAAGTGGGTAAATAATCTGGAATCTAGACCATGCTCAAAAATTATAGATGTTACTAAAGTTTAGTAGGCATATATTTCTCATATTCATAAAATGTAATTTTCAATTTTGGTTTTAAAACATTGACAAAGGAGATATAATGAGACTGTCTTAAATTTTTATTTTATTTTATTGAATTTTTATTTCAAATCATATATATACTTCCATTAATATGATTTTATCCATAATATCAGAATGTTTTACCTTTAAATCTGTGGTGCAAATTAAGATAACCAACTTAGAGTGAATGTAGTTTTCAAATGCTGTTCATTTTCAGCATTTATTAAAAATAATTTACTATTTACTTATGCAGAAAACAAAGGAAATTTATCATTGCCTCTAATTCTTTAGCTCTGTGCTCTTCTTGATCATACTATTTTAATGCAGCTCAGAGGGTAAATTTGACTTCACCATGTCAAACTTCAAGGGTTAATTTTAGATTATTACTGTGTAACTTATCCATAATTTAGTCTTTCTCTGCATGTTTGTACCAGTGAGCCAAATAAGGCCCCTGCATCTGAGTGGGTCTAGGCAGCAGATATTTACCATGTGTTTGGAGAGATCAAATCACATTTTTTTAAAGTTATTTCAGACTAGTTGTAATTATCAGTCAATATCTAGGGTGGTGTTTTTCTGTTTTGGTAATTTTGAACATAAATATTATTTATTTATATAGTATATAATATTTTCTTAAGAGTATAATAAATTTAAATACTTTTATTTGTTTACTATTCGAACCCACCTTAGGATTACACAAGATTTTCTCTGTGCTCTGTGCTGAGGTATCACACCTGGCTATGCTCCAGAAACCATCCATATATGATACTGGGAATCAAACTAAGCTCTTGCGAGTCAATAGCCTTATCCCCTGATCAATTTTTCTAAGCCCCTAGATTTAAAAATAAGTTGATTATTGAGTCTTGAGTTAAAGGGAAAATTTCTAAGACTTTATGTAAATTATTTCTACGCATATTTTGTCTGTTATTGCTAAGTGATCCATTAATTTTACATATTAGATTGATAGAGGTAACATAACTACAAATGTTTTATAGTAATTTATGTATTAAAAACAAACACAGTTCACTATATATTTAAGCTTAATGAATTTTTTTTAAAGAAAAAAGTTTTAATGTGGCTTTAAAGATCAAACCTAATAACATTTAAAATATTTTTTGAAAGTTTAAGTCTATTTAAGTTTATTGTAATAAATTATCTTAACTATATGAGAGGAGATTTCATGTAAAATATTTATAGATTTCTTTTTCTCTTTAAATACAGAAACCTTTGGGCTGGAACAATATAGCACAGCGGTAGAGCATTTGCCTTGCACAAGGCTGACCCAGAATGGACTTCCGGTTGGATCCCTGGCATCCCAGATGCTCCCCCATGCCAGTAGTAATTTCTCAGCGCATAGCCAGGAGTAACCCCTGAGCATCACCTGGTATGGCCCAAAAAAACCAAATAAATAAATAAATAAATACAATTAATCAAAATCCTTAGCTTAGAGAATTTTTAGAACTAAAAACAGAGAACTAACTCTATGCCTTACATACCTGTGCTATTTTTATTTTTCAAAATAAAATTTAACTAATTATTGTTTGAGGTGAAGAATACAAAGTACAAAGTTTACCAGATTAAATACTAAGTGGTTAATATTATATTTAGCTTGAGTAAACTAATTTGATTTAAAAAATTCCAGATTAGTTTATAGAAGTTTCCAGAGTTTGGAAATCACAAATACATAAATACACTCATACACCTTTTGTCCATTCTTAGTAATTCACAAAACGTTTAATAATAAAAACATTATGGAGGGGCCGGGAAGGTGGCACTAGCGTAGGACCGACCGTGGTTCGATCCCCTGGCGTCCCATATGGTCCCCCCAATCCAGGAGCAACTTCTGAGGGCAGAGCCAGGAGTAACCGCTTAGCGTCAAACGGGTGTGGCCCCCCAAAAAAAACAAAATAAAAAAAAAATAAAATAAAAACATTATGGGGCCATAGAGATAGTAAACACCCTATCCAGGTTTAATCCCCAGTATTCTATATGGTATCCCTGAACCTGCCAGGAGTGATTTCTGAGTTTAGAGCCAGAAGTAACTCCTGAGCACTGCCAGGTGTGGCCTCAAAACCAAACAAATAAATTAATTTAGTAATTAGTTAAATTTAAAAACAAAACTTTATAACAAACATACTGTGGAGTGGAAGGGACCTGAAGGAGCATCAAAGATTTGATGTGGAGCCTAGAGTAGAATCTATTTTGATTTAAAGCTAACACGTCTAAATTTCCATTTGCTAAAACCTCATTATTCTTTCTAACAGCTCTCTCAGTGCTCTCTCAAGGCTCTCAAGGCTATTAAAAACAATAAACCCCTGCCCCACCCCACCCCCAAACACACATACCTGGCCATTACAGGTATCTTATTAGGGTTAAAAGATAGCAAGAACTGTGGAACATCCCCTAGACATGATCCAGTCAGTTTCAAGACTAACAGAATGAAGTAGCCTTTTGTGTAAAAACCCAATATAAACTTGCTTGTAGCCCCTGGTATGTGTGTGTGATGTGGCCTACTGCAGTGTTCCTGGTCGGTCAGCTTTGGTCATGCTGGTAGATGGAAATCATGTGTTGCTTTGCTTTTTGTTTCAATTGCATGGTCTTGTCCAGACCCTAACATATACTTGGAGACTAAAAACCGTTGCTTTTAACACCTGGATTAATCCAAAAGCTTAAGAACAATGAACTTGGGAGAGTATGAAAGACTTTAGGAATTTCCCTTCACATTGCTAATTCCAGTTTGATTTCTGACACCCTGTAAGAAACCTCATGCTCTGCAAGTTTCCCTGAGCACAGAACCAAGAATAAGCTTTAGTATTTGTGATTGTGATCCCAAAACAAGATAAATTAAGAACAAGGATTCTTGTTTTCCCTTGGTGTGGGAGGTGGATGTATACCTGGCGGTAGCACTCAGGGAATATTTCTTATTTTGGATTTTAGTTTAGTTTGTTTTGTTTTGGCCACACCCAGAGGTGTTCAGGGTTATTCCTCACTCTGAGCTCAGGGAAGCATATGGGATACTATGGGGTAGTATTTGCCTCATACAAAGCAATTGCCCTGTTTACTATATTATAGTTCCACCCACCTCCGGGAACTTCTGAAATGGTGTTCAAGGCAGAGGGTGAGGCTCTGAGTGAGGCTCAAAGGGTAAGTAGTTCTAGCCATCAAAGTTAGGGGTCCCACGTGAACATCATGCACTCAGCTCTTGGAGTTATCTGCTTGGTCCCAGAGCAAGGATTTTGTGAATTAAAGTTTCTTGATGACTCTGTCATCATTTCATTAATAAAAATGAGAATGAACAGTCACAATGACCTGAAGTCATTGTTAACTATTTACTCTGGTTTTAATTGTTGTTCCTGGATTAACTGTGTAATCCACACACATCTTTACTTTGAAGACACTGATATGAAATGTGTATTAAAATGGTCTAGGGAAATATTATATTTTAGTCTCAAGCAAGTGAGCAATATTATTAATATATTAATAATTAATAATTAATATTTGTTTGGGGCCACACCCAAAACTCAGGTGTTACTCCTGGCTATGTGCTTAGAAAGCGCTCCTGGCTTGGGTAACCATATGGGATGACAGGCATCTAACCCTGTTAAGTCCTAGGTCAGCCATGTACAAGACAAGAGCCCTACAGCTGCGCTACTGCTCTGGCCCTATTTATCATAAATTTTTATTTCTCACAATATTAAAATTGTAAGGAGTAGTAAAATTCTAAATAAGATTTTCTATTTTATCTAAAAATTGAAAATTTAAAATAAATAAAAATTGCTATTTCTATTTTGTATTGCAGAAATATGGTATAGAAATATTATGCATCTAGGCCAAGACCACCCAAATAGTAAGAAAAAATTAGAAATGTAACTAAATTTAAGTTTTGTTCTAAAGTGTTTTCTTAATGATTTATTTAATTGAATCACTGTGAAATACACAGTTACAAAGCTATTTGTGATTGAGTTTCAATCAATGTTCAACATCCTTGACCAGTGCACATTACCATAAAGGTAGAGGCTTTAAGCAATATACTTTTCTTTGGCAGATTTCTCTATCCAAGCCCAGATCCATATAGTCTTTATGCGTTAATATCATTGTCTGATTGTTAGCAGATTTGCTCTTCAAGCTAAAGAAAATGTAAAGTAGTAAATATTTACTGAGCATTAGAGTGTCAAATAGAAGGTTGTGCAAATTCTAGGGAGAAGGCCACACATTGCTTTCTTTCTCAGGCCTTGGTTAGGTAATTATTTGTTAATTGATTTGTGAGAATGCTATTCAATGTACTGATTGCAAATACATCCTTGCAAAGTTAAAGAAAGTTAAGGATTTGCTGTTATGCACATTAAAAAAGAAAAGTGGTGGAAAAGTTCAGGTATATTTTCTTAGAGTCTAAACCTAAGGAAATGAATATGTTAAACCTTGACACGAAAAAGGTTTCAAAAATGCACATTAGATTTATAACTATAGATATACACATGATGATATTATCTACCATTTAAAATTAATTCTAATTTTGGATGAAAAAGACTTAACTAGAAATTTACTCTGAAAATGAAATTGTCAGCCCAGTTTTATCAAATTCTGACAACTTAATATGCTGAAAATTGTGGGGTATATTTTAAAATAAGCTCTAATTCAGCAATGTTTATTTTAATGGTAGCTGCACAGTGAAATACTAGGAAACACTTTGAACAGTTTTTTAACCATGTCTACTGAAGGAAAATATACTAATTGAATTCATAAAAGGAAAATAATTGATTAATGTAAGCCAAAAATATGTTCTCTAGAAGTACTTGATTTCACTGTTGTGATGCTTTTGTCAAATACTACAAATAAAAACTACTAATGCACCATCTTTAAGTTTTGTGTACTGAAGATGTAGGTGATATTAACAAAAAGCATGGATATTTATAATATTCAGTAACTAGCATTCATTCATGGAGTTATTAGTCAATGTTTCTAATTATTCGTAATTATATATTTACAGTTTCAAAAATCCAGTAGCTTACAGTTATTAGTTTTATCTAATCAGATGTTTTTATTAAAATAAAATTTAACATTTTGAGATAGTAGAGTGGGGAGGGTGCCTGTCTTGCATGTGTCTGACCTGGGTTCAATCCCCTGGGGATTGGACCATATTGGGGGATATGGTCCAAAAAGCTCCACTAGGAGTGAGTGATACCTGTGCACAGGACCAGGAGTAATCCCTAGCAAAGTTTGGCATTCTCTGAAACCAAAACAAAACCAGAAACTACTAACATCACTGTAAGAAAAAAGTATGCTAATCATGGGTTTTAAAAATGGGTAGGATCCTACCTCTAAATTAACAATTCATAAAATCATTTGTAGCTATTAGTCTCTAAGTATAAATGCCAGTAAATTGAATAGTAATCTTGTTTCAACGCCATCAATTTAAAACCCTTCTCGACGAGACATACATAACACATAATTCATTGATACCTGTCAGGTTTTTAAAATTTGCATTGCCATGTACAATTATGAGACATAAAAAATAATAACAGACAAGCAGGGACTCTAAAATTTCTTTTATTCCTGAGCTTAAGTAAGAATTCTGCAAAACTCAGTTTTCAGAGTGTTAGTAATTCTATTCTGCCATATAACTTTTCAAAGGATATTTATGCATTGTGATGCCCGAACTAACAGGAAAAAAAGTTTGCTGTGGGCAGCAGGGAACAGATGTTCTTCCAGCTGCACTTTATCAGAAGATGACACAATTTGAGTTTTATCTTTACACTTTGAAATGAGCATGGCTTTGTACTTACCTCGCACTCTCTAATCAGGATGCAAACATGTTTACAGAATTTAATTTGCAAGTCATTTACAACCTTTTTTTTAACAAGTGATAAACATCTTTTAGTTATTAAAAATGCAGATGAATTATAGACCCTATCAAAGACTTTAAAGTTCTGTGGATAAAAGAGGAAATCAGCATTATCATTTGCTCTCTAGACAAATACCCTCTCACTGGAGGAAACTACACCTTGCATATTGAGCCATATAAATCAAGAAGATTCTTCCAAGTATACGATAATACCCTACTCAATGTACTCTATCTAGTGTTAGTCTAAATTGTCTATTGAAACAGATCCAGTGCATTTTCATATCTATTAGCTATATTGATTTTTACTCTATGCCTTTTAGGAAAACTTTTGACAGGTAATACATATTACTGCAACTATCATTTATTTTTGAAGAAATGAATGAAATGAATAAGTCATGCTGCAATAAACAGTTGGTAATGAAGGGAAAAGAAATTAGCCAATAACCTTTTTCTAAATAGTGATATTAAATTGAATAGCAACATTATTTTTCTAGGTATCGCGGTGCTTATTATTTAAAATAGCAATAATACATGGTAGAAAGAAAATGGACTTTGGCAATTACTTAGCCCACAAAGTGATTCTAATAAAAATAATTTGATTGATAAAGTGATTTTTAATTCAATAAATATAGATGGTAAATTGTTTAAAAATTTCATCAGGTTTCTAAAAATGTTTATTAGTATTTAATAGACCTAAAACCTACTATAGATTTATACTCTATTATTAATTAATGGAACTAAAGCCTAGAAACCCATCAGCAACAATTTCTCTCAACATCAAACATTATCAGCGTTCACACAAACCACTAATGTAAAGGTAGTTTATAACATAAAGAATAATTAACGTATAGTAGGTTATTGAGGTTGAAATAATAAATGCATTTATAATATGCTTAAAGTATAAGTATGATAATTATGTGGTAAATTACATAAAAAGTATGTGATATACTTAAAGTATTAAGCATATGATATTATATATGGACTTTGGGTAAAGTATGTATAAAGTATGTGATTATATAAATGAAATTTGTGAAAAGTCCCATCTATCTTCATAATCTCAATATTCAAATTTATTATATTTTAAAATAAAAAGATTCAAATATGTTAAAATATTTAAAAATAGTTCTAAAATTTAAAATGATTGTTTTTAAAAATATATTTCTAAACTACAAGAATAGAAAATTTTATGTTCAAAAAATTGGGATGTGGAGGCAGGAAAGATAGTACAGTGAATAGAGCATTTGCCTTGCAAATTGACAACCAGAGTTTGTGGCCCTGGCTTCATCCAAGCACCTCTAGGAGTAATTCTTGAATGCAGAGCCAGGAGTATTACTTAAGCACTATTAGGTGTGTTCCAAAAATAAAACAAACAAAATATTGTAATGTAATTATTCACGTAAAAATTGTTGACAAATACCTGAACATTTTAATAAGTTTATATACCCCATAATGCTCTAAAGAGAGAAATTAAACAATATAATGCTGTTCTAGATTATTTGATGATATACCTTGGTTTGGTTTCTTAACTTTTGTTTGTTTTCTTATTATTAATTTCTTCCAGTGGAAAAACTATAGAAATAAATTTGTCAAAGATGTTCTGGGAATTCTGGGAACAGATTATCTGAGTTAAATGAGGTTTGACTGATTGGGAATATAATGTTATGAGTGTAATTGTCTTCTGTGATTCACACATAATTCTGACTACTTGCATTTATCTTAAATTCTTTAGGACTGTTCAATGGTTCTCCAGCAGAGAGGCAAGCAAACAAGTATTTAATTGAATTGTGTGTATATAATTAATATATTTATAGTTGCAGAATTTATTAAACATATGAGTTTGTGTCAAAAATTGTTCCAAGAATGTGGGATACATTTGGTAAACCAAACCAAATTTTCCTGAATAGCTTCATTTTATGTCAGAGAGATAATGCACACTAAATATTGTAAACAAATTAATTACATAGCATGAGATAAGTATAATTATAAAGAAAATAAAAAGCTGGGTCTGAGTAGTGATGCAAGCAGTAAGGTGTTTGCCTTGCCCGGGCTAATTTAGGACGGACCTCAGTTCGATTCTCTGGTATCCCATATGGTGCCCCAAGCCAGGAACGATTTCTGAATGCATAGCCAGGAGTTACCCCTGACCTTCGCTGGGTATGGCCCATCACCCCCCCCCCAGCAAAAAAAAAAAAAAAAAAGAAAAAAAAAGAAAAAGAAAAGAAAAGAAAAGAAAAGAAAAAGCAGGAGAAAAATATTTGAGAAAATTTCTGTACTAAATATTCAATGTTGTAGAGTATTAAGCAAATATTCAAGCATAAAAGAAAAGAATCTGGGAATAAAAGAGAAAATATGATGTCATGTCAACATAATTACTTGATGATCCATGATCCCTTTTCCTCTGTTGTGAACAGAGATATAACGTGCCTAAAGTGAAAACAAACTTGTTCTTAAAACCCCTAAACACATGATTTTACTGTTAATCAATGGAGATATTTTTCTAGTTGAAACATTTTGTGAGTGAAGTTTTGAAAGTCTAGATATTTTGCCTTTTTTTCCCCTTACTTTGAAGAAAGAAGGCTTCATGCATTCTGAATTTCAAGCAATGAACCCTGCAAACAACCAAAGGGCACTTGCAATTGCTAACTTCTAAGTAAGCATGCAACCTGGACAACACCTTAATTACAATTATGTGAGATCCTTATGCAACAGACAGATAAACATGACTGTTTGTTATAATTTTTTACACAGCATTTTTTTAAAGAGATGTCATATGATGGTTAATGTCAAAATTAAAATAACTTTCTCCAATATTTAAACAGCTACACTCTGGGGCTAAAAGATCCAAAACGCAAAGTAGTTCATTTGTGATCTTGGAATGGGAATGAGTCTCTGATGTTGGTAAAAACAATATGGCCTTGTAAATGAGATCTTGGGTATTTATTTATATATATTCATACATGCAGGTTTTCAGACCTTGTTGTTGGGCTGTAAGAAAACCAGATATTCACTGAGAGTGCTGTTGGCAGGGGTGTTGCTGTCTGGAGAGCTATAGCAAGGGCTTTTACTGAGGGTCATTGCTGATAGCTAGAAGCTGCTTTAGAGAAGTGTTGGAAGCCAACCTGATAGTGTTCAGATGAGCTAGGGGTCAGTTACTGCCAGGAGAGTAAGAGCCAGTTCAGATGTTTTCAAAAAACCCAGGGAGGGCAGAAGAGGTTACTGCTGTTTTCGATCCTTTAGATAGAGGGACAGCAGGGAGATAAAAGCAGGAGAGCCATGACTACAAGATAGAGTAGATAGCTGCCAAGGCTCTGCTACCAGAGGAAAGCATCTAATGCCCATTGAAATAAATGCAGAGGGCAAGGGAGAATGGAGGAACTGCCTTCATTGATGGTATCCAACCAGGCTGCTATCCTGTAGCTTTGAGAACTGTGGAGGTCTCTGAGTCCTCTGAACCTTGAGCACACTGACAAAGGTCTAGGATTTTTGAATTACAAAAGAAAAGCTGCTAAAGAGGCAGCTCCCCACCAAAAAAGAATGCTAAATGTCTCCCCTTACAACTATTCTCGTTTTTTATGCTTAAACTTGCTCCAGGAAACTTCTGAATTAGAGTGATTCCTCTAAAATTAGTGAGAGTGGACAAACCTTAAAAACCCACAAACTTATTGTCTGGTCTGACAACAGAAGCCTGACAATTAGTGTCACAAAAGAGATTCCAGAAAGGAGAGAACAGACTGCTGAAGGGTTATTTACCATGAAGATTTAATTCCATGACTGAATTCAGTTCACTATTGAATTCAGTTCCACTTCTGAGAAGTGAGTGAGAAATTGACAGGTCAAGAGTAAGAGTCAGATTGACAATACACTGGTAGGGTTGGAAGATGGCTGACATCATGTCCTCAAAACAACCATTCTGACTTTTTTTTTTTTTCCTACTATGGGTTTTAAAGGAAGAGATCAAGGGGAAAAAGATTGGATGCAGACTATTGGATACCAAAATGAATAATAAAATTCCTTTATAGAATGGTCTCCTGAAATACATTTCATCTGATCTGTAAGCCTAAACAAAGTGAAGGGTCAAACTCTGGGGAGAAGGCTAACCTGATTTTACGTTTTCCTTATTTTTAGGCTTTGTGATGGGAACACTATTTAATAGTGATCTTTGACTTAATTTCAGTTAGGATAGATTATGGCTGAGTATGAAATACTTTTATGAAAGTTATTAATGCACACATTGTATAGATGTACTTTTTTATGTGTGAAAAACAGGAATCAAACCTATTCATAAGAATAAAATGAACTTATTTCTGACACTGGCCTCTTCCAAGAGCATTCCTTAAAAATATATCTGTTCAATTTTTCTGCTACCCTCCTTCGCAGAGTAATAAACAGTTTGGGATATGTCAGGAGAAGTTCTAGAAGAAGAAATTAAATCTAAAAAAAGACAATTCCTTCACCTGTGTGACAAACTGATTAAAATGGACAAATATTTCTAGTAGGTTTGGTGGGAATGAAGATTGGACAAGCAGTATCATAAGGTCAATGAAAGAAGGTCATAAACATACTGCATTTTTATATCAATATAAAAAGACTTTAATACTTTTGACACTATATTATCAAAACCTTTATATTTATTTATTTATTTATTTATTTATTTATTTATTTATTTATTTATTTATTTATTTATTTATTTATTTATTTAGGGCCATGCCAGCATTGCTCAGTGTTTCTTGCTCTGCACTAAGAAATCACTCTTGGAAAGTTTGGGGGATCATATGGGATGCCTGAGATTAAACCCAATCAGCCACATGCAATGTAATCTTCATCCTGCTCTGCTATGACTTCAGCCCCCAAAATGTTATATTAAAGAAAAACTTTAATAACGAGGAACAACAACATCAATAGCACATTATGGTTAAACAATGAAAGAAGACAGATATAAAATAATATGAGTGAGGATATAAAATCTATAAATCCCTAGTCAGATACAATCTAATCATTGTGATTTCCCACAAATCTAGTGTAACATTAATCATTTGAAATTCCAATGCTCTTATTTGCAGATGAGAATTTGCAGATTTTCTGAAGAGACTGAGAACTTTATGAAAATATACTTAGTGACTTATAAAACATAAAATCTAGGAGCAGAATAAGCTAGTACCAAACCCCAACTCTACAACAATTTATGCTTCCTTTACCATTTAGCATCCAGTTTCATCTACAAGTAAACAAATAGTTGATTTACACAAACTCTATAAAAATTAAAAATGTACACGAGTATCTCACTTTTCCAACATATAATACAACTGTATTTACTAAGAGTCCTTTCTTTTTCTAAGTTTTATGACTACTTAGTATAAGGACGAAGATTAAAAATGTTTTACTTCAGAGAGATTAGAGAAAAGTATGTTTGGAAACAATCACTGAAAAGAAATGAATCAGAACTAGAAGAATTTTAGTAATACAGCAACTAAAGTATAGGAACTAACACAATGATAAAACAAAAATAGTTCAATCATTTTCTCTTTCCACAGCTACCTAAATTACAAAAAGACAAGTTTAATACAGAGGAAATCTAGATCTTAATGACTGAAAAATAAAATATATACTATATAAATTATACATTTATTCTAATAATTAACACTATTACGTTGAGATTTATAAATCAGTAGTAGAAGAGCACATTCTCTGTAATATAATTTCAAATAATTGTTAGAAATTGTTTAAAATAATTGTTTTCAAATAATATGTTAAAAATAAGCTACTCATGAGGTAGCAACAGTTTCCTTACATTATAGACATTTTCTTAGATGAGAAAATTAGATTAAATGAAAGTTTTCTTTGAAACCCTTTGAATTGTGCTTTATAGCCAGTTGAAACTTTCAAGTTATTTTAGCTTTTATTATTATTGGAGTATACATAATTTATGAATGAAGCTGAAGATAGCCTAGTATTTAAATAAACTGCTTGTCTGATTTTTTTCAATTTATATTGCAGCCCAATCTACTCAGATAAAGAAGTCACTATTAATTATTTTACTCATTTAAATATGAGTAAAAATAAATTATGAATAAATGTGGACCTTAGAATTGCTGAATAAGTTATGCTAACTTTAATGCTATAATTTTATTAAAAAATTTATTAAAAAGAAATGATCAAATTCATAATCAATTTAATATGAGAAGCCAAATTTTATTTTTATAGTTACATACTTTTCTTACTATATTTTAGTACCTGATAAAATACATATCAAAATCAAATCAGCAAAATAGAAAATCTTTGGGAAGAGCTATATTCTACTGTTTTATTTTCCTTTATTTTATATTTGTGAATGGAATAATATGCTTTATAGTGCATGTATAATTACTAAGAATTTTATTCAATAAGATAATAAGTTAGGAAAAGAAAAATCCTAAAACTTATATGTTTATATTCTAATTTGTAGTGTAAGGAGAAATTTTCTTCTAAAATATTTAAATATTTTACATAACCCTTCCTCTTTTAAATTACTTATAAATATTTTTACAAAATATAAGTTAAAAAAGAATAAAATAATGGCAAATAAATTTTTTATAATTACAGAAATGCATTACTTTTTATCCTTACAGTTTAAATTTTCTGTTTTCATATAAACCAAACTTTCTTATTTTTTAAAATTTTTTCTCATATGTCATTTCTGATCCCACAGTTTACTAATTAATATAAATGTTTATGCTAATTGAAAATGTACAATATAGTGGTTAATCAAAGCATACTGGAGAACCATATATATTCATTAGATGTGTAGTAATGTTGTAACAATTTGTCATATTTCTGGCAAAGAACCAATGACTGGGTCCCTGTATACCAAGCTGAAATGAAGTTAACAGCACGCAAAAACACCTTCTCTTCATGTAAAAATGTAATTTATATGCAATATACAGTTCAATTATTTTCTTTTTCATGCTCATTATATGAACTCTATGTTCCTTCTCTGTTAACACTATTCTATTCTGTAACATGAATTAAGTAAAAGGCTGTAGTTCCTAGAAGCCAACTACCACCAATATGAATAAAATTTACTTAACACTAAAATGGTTAGTCAAATTATAGTTCCTGAATTTTCTTGAAATTTTAAATTCAAAAATTTTTATGCATTTGTGTGACTCAAATTCCCTAATTAAAAATAGAAATAATTAACTTTTTATTGCCCACTGGTGTATATTCTCAGGGTATTCTTTATCTCCTGCATTGTGCATGTATTTAAAGTTGCAATATTACACCTTTGAGGGGCCAGAGCTATAGTGTGCAGCATAGGGCATTTGCCTTGCAAATGGCTGACCCAGGATGCACCTGGGTTCCATCCCTACTGTCCCAAGCCAGGAGAAATTTCTGAGCACATAGCCAGGAGTAACCCCTGAGTGCCACCAGGTATGGACTCTCCCCCAAAAAACTGTGGCCATGGAATAAAACAAGAAAAGAGTTCCAAAGTCTAATATTTATTCCCACATAATTATGAATATATACAGTTAATGATAAAATGATGAGGCTTTTACATTAGTGTGCATTTGTGTAGAAATAGTAACCTCAATTAATGAACTTGCTTATTAAGACATCTATATGTCGAGCAAAAGCAGTTATAGGTAACAGTTAATTACAAGATACATGTATGGTGGAAATAATATTTACCTATGAACTCTTGAAACAAGCCAAACATTAAAGAAAACTATTAAGATAGTTAAAAATGTGAAAGATTATGACAAGTTTGGCATTATATGTTTCCATATAGGAAAGGGCCTGTATAGTCAAGATAATATCACCCTAAATTTATTACTTCTTTCATGTTATTTTATACTTTTTCATAATCTACACTGAAAACCAAATGTTCTAATTTGCCTTTCACAGAAGTACCACTATGGACCAGCAAGGCTATAATCCTTAGTATTGCATTTTACAGACTGCAAACATAACTTATTTAATCCAAGTCTGATATCCACGTGAAACCTACAAATAAGGATAACCATCCCTACCTCGGAAGGGTGTGAGCAGAACAAAAAAATTTTTTAACTTTTTTTTGGAGGGGCACAATCAGTGATACTATGGTTTTGTTATTCCTGTCTGCGCTAAGGAAGCCCTCTTGGTAGTGCTCACGGAACCATATGGGTGTCAAGGACTCAACCCAGTTCAACAGCATGCAAGGAAAAGTGTCCTTTTCCCTATACTACCACTACAGCCCCAAATCAAATAAAATCTCATTGCTATAAAACAATGTTGTCTAACCCAATTAGAGTCACCTAAACTATTTGCTCATAATATAACTAAACATTCCCTCTGTGAAGAACATAAACAGCTTTCCACATTAGTTTCTTTTTCTTTTTTTCTTTTTCTTTTTTTTTTTTTCAAAAAATAAATCATTAGGGATCATGAAGAGAAGACAACAGTTTTAAAGTAATTGACAGAGAGGTCTTTTTAAAACTTGGTTTGGAGCCATCATCCTGGCAATGCTCAGGGTTTACTTCAAGCTCTGCACTCAGGGATTACTTCTTTTGATACTTGAAGGATCACTTGTGGTGTGCAGGATTGAACTCAGGTAGGCTTCGTGTAAGGAAAAGTCTCCTGCCATTGTACTATCTCTCTGGCGGTAAGAAGTCTTTTTTTTTTTATAATATAATTTTTATTTTGATCATAGTGGTTTACATGTTGACAATAATATTTTAGTTAAATATTTACATAACATCAGGGGGGATTCCCATCACCAAATTGTCTTCCCTTCACCTCCGTTTTTGTCTTTTTTAAGCTATTCAAGCAGTGGTGCAGATTTGACCTTGGTTGGGGTTCCCATTTCATAACTAAAAACCTATCAAATTGACTTTTATATCACTAATTTCTAAAGAAATAAAATTTGAAATTTGTACAGACCTTTCATTTTTGAAGACCCAGATTGTAGCCAGGACCCTTCAGAGACAGATTTGGACCCCACTGAGATTGCCACTATAGCAGGGCAGTCTCACACACGTAGAACAAAACACCTGAAAGGAGACACACTGTAGTCCCTAGGCCCTCTGCTTCCCCACCGGGGAGAGGGAGATGAGCGCCTGTTAGAGCAAAAACATTTGGCATGTCACAATGATATGTCACATGTCACCACCTCCTGTGCTTTCCCGGGGTCATGTAGGTCACATTGCCAATTGTCACATAAGTCATGTTCCCCAGTCACAAAGGTTACATCCTTAGACAAGATATGCTGCAAATATAGGTGGCAGCTAAGGACCTTCCTTCCCTTTGTTCAATCTTCCCGTGAGTAGATAAATTATTGTGGTGTATAATTATTTAAATATGCTTGGGGCCAGAGCAGTGGCTCAGCGGTAGGGCTTACACACAGCTGACCTAGGACAGACCTTGGTTTGATCCCCCAGCGTCCCATATGAGCGCAGAGCAGGAGTAACCCCTGAGCATCACCGGGTGTGCACCCCACTTCAAAAAAAAATTGCCTGCTCTCTTGGTAATAGTTTTCTCACTGCAGGACTGATTTTGGGTGAAATTTGGGGATTTTGTTTTCTTGTCTAGCTAAAAAAAAAAAAATAAAACCCCAAAAAAACCCTATACAGCTTTACCCCTTTTTTTCAGCCTGTGCTGAGATATACTTTAAAATGTGAGTTTGCTCTAACTTGGATTCATAAACCTAAATGGGTCCTTCACATGTATTTCAATCTATGCTACCTGCATATAAACACACAATTTATTTACAAGTTGATATTTTCAAATATTTTCTTGTCACTATAGAATCCATTCACTCAAATCAGATTTTATGAAAATCTTGACATTAATAAGTGCTGAAAATAAAATATGGAAGTATATGCAAATACCTAATGTATCAAAAAGATCTTTAATCAGCAAATCATTAAACTAGCATTTTCTATGATTTTATGTTCTATAAGCTTGTGGACTGTCCTGATAGAAATACATATTCACATATATGCATAGAAATATATACTATGTATCTTTATATATAATTCTATATATACAAATGTGAATACATACATTTTATTTGGTTATGCATAAATAACGATCCATATACACATGAATACTGTTGTATTGACTGGCTATGTAAACACAGATGTAGATTTCACATACAAATTCAATAGAATCTCTACAGAGATAAGGATATGTGTGTATATAGATAAAATTAAAAAGACTAAATTTATGCTTCATGTCCAAATCTTTGGGTTTAATCCTGGGTACCACATTTCCCCCAGAACATTGCTGGGAAACAGAGCCTGTAGTAGTCCTTGAACTATGAAAGGTATTAACTCCTAAAATAGCATTTACCTGTCTCTCTCTATATATACATATATATGTGTGTGTGTATTCACATACAGACAACTAAATAAAATAATAGTCTTTCATATTTCATATTTAGTTTTGCTTTTTAGGAAGAAAGGGGGACATTCCCAGGCAGTAAAGCATTTCCAAAGGTTCTCAAGCAGAAGTTCTAAAACTGGAGATAACTATCCCAATAAATATCCCAATAGATATTTTTGACAAAGTATACACATTTGTATTTGTCACACAAAGATTTAGAAATACTACTGGCACTTACTGTGTCAAGGTTAGCGATATAAAGTATGCTCTAAGTCAAAGAAGGGCCCAAACCACAAAGAGTTATCTCTTCAATATACCGATAGCAAGTTGAAAAAACTATATTAGAGTTTTCTTTTCAAATATCCAAGTAGAATACCATACAGTATACCTTGAAATTTCAAGTTTAGATTATTATAACTATAAAAATAGTTGTGGGCAGTAGTTTATTTTTTTATTATAATCATTTATGTCACTACTATGTCTTCATAATGACTGTTCAGCTCAATATTTTCCATTAATAAAAATAGTTGATTATGTGACTGCAGAGGTAAAATCTTATGCAGGAATAGAAACCCTTATGTTTTTGTTTTTTGTTGCTGTTTTGTCTGTTTATTTGTTTTGGTAATCCACAACAGTAAAAAACACATTAGACATAAACAATCATTCTTAAGATGCAATTCTGCTGCTTTCTGCTTTAAGTACTTGAATATCTTAATCATGGTTCCTACTTTTGACAATAAGGTTAAAAATATTAAGTAAGTTCACCTGCGAACATATTTGTTCTTTCTAGTGAGACTTTAACAATTACATGATTGACGATCTGAGCTGTAGGTAGCTATAATTTTGCAGACTTGTTATATTATTTCTGGGGCTTACTTAAGTGTTGACTCATTTTGTACTGTCTGAGAGATGAAAAGAAATCTCTGGGGAAAGGATAAAAATACCTCTGAGTTTTCTCTCAATTGCTTCAATTTTATTTCTCTGATGTATGCTCAAAATTCTACATATATAAGAAAACTGAAAGTCTTTGAAAGACAGAAACACTCTTTTCCTTAATGTTCTTAGGCTTTGTATCATTTGGCAGTATACATGAGTAGATTTAATACTCAATCATTTCCCAAATCTAATTTGACAGTCAAAAAGGGTTTAATTTACACATGGTAAAATTTCTCACACCAGAAAACATCGTAACCCTTTTTTATCTTCTGAGGTTAATGGTGATCTAGTTTAAATCCCAAAAGATAATTACAAGAAATATGCTTCAGGTAACAGAGTAGTCAGACTATTGATAGCTTTTTAATTATGATTCTTGCTACTGTCAGAGACTGTATGAATTCTGCTAAATAGTTCAAAGGTCTGCTGTTGTGTTTTAGAATTGTTCCCCATTGCAATCAGTATTTTTAACCTATTTTACTCAAGGCAGCATATACTTCACCCTGCTATTCTATAAACCCTAAAACAAAATGCAATTCTGGATTAACGTTTTCTTTCTACATAAGAGAATATATATATATATATATATATATAATTGAATATTTTGTCTTCACTACTTGCCTTATATTTTGTGACATTTAATTTTTAATATCAAAAATTTGTTTTGCTTGGAGTTTGAGAGTCTGTAAAGAAGGTCCATAGTTCAAGAAAAGGTGAGAAGTCTAAGATTAGCAAATTAGTTAGAATGACTAGAGAAAAAAAACAGTTAAAAAAATGCATGTTATGGGGCTGGAGAGATAGCATGGAGATAGAGCGTTTGCCTTGCATGCATAAGGACAGTGGTTCAAATCCCAGCCATTCCAAAAGGTCCCCTAAGCTTGCCAGGAACAATTTCTGAGTGTAGAGCCAAGAGTAACCCCTAAGTGCTGCCAGGTATGAACCAAAACCCCCAAAAAGTGCATGTTATATAGAATAAAATATATCTAAAGTATCAGCATATTTTAATAAAATTAATTTATTATATAATAAAAACACACAAATAAAAATATTCATTATTATAAATTTATAAGACAACTATACTATAGTTTTCTGTTTTAAAAGGTCAGTCTATTATTTTGACAATATATATTGATTTAGTTTTTATAAGTTGATATTATTACCATAAATTCAAGTATCCACATGGAAATTGAATAATTTAGTCACATACTCAGATGTTAGACTATTTAAGTCAAACTAATTATTTTAAGATTCTTGTTTGTCAATATTATATTTTTCATCTCATAAAATATACTTTTAGCATCCAATTTTTCATAAGAGTCAATTTCTGATCTGTTAGGTATTATATTCATTGAGTGTGTTTTCATTGAGTTTGTTTTTGAGAAAACAATCATTTATATTTTTTACTCATTTGTTCAGCCATTCTTGGTGAGAAAATATTTTTTAATCAATTTGTAGTTGAATCTCCATGAGATACACAATTATAACATTTATGATTGAATTTCAATCATATAATATCCAACACCTATCCTTTCATCATTGCACATTTTCTCACACCAATGTCTGCTGTTTCCCTCCTACACTCCAAGCATGACTTGATGGCAAACACTCTCTCTCTCTTGTTTTTTCTCTTTCATTATTTCAGTCTCTTTCTCTTTCACTCTTTCTTTTAGATACCGTGGTTTACAATATTGTTAGGTATATTTGGTTGGTGTTTTCTAACAATAAAATGTATTTAATGTCAAATTATAACATTAACATAATTAGGACTTAAGGGTATTTTATTATTAGTCTGTTATAGTAACAGTATTTAGTTTATTTAACAGAAAGGAAATATGCTTTCTTTTAGGATTCTAATCAGCATGTCAAAGTTCAAAATTCCTTAATGGCAAAGCATGGTAAAGTCTAGTTGCCTAACTAGTTTTATTTTGTCAACAGAACACTGAAACTAAGTAATTGGTCAAAATATAAAGAATTTCTAGATATTACAAATGCATTTAAAATCAGTAAAAGTTCTCTAGTAATGAATCTGAAATTTTCTTTTTTCTTTTTTTTCTCTTTGGTGGGGGGGGGCGTTGGGCCACACCTGGTGACTCTCAGGGGTTACTCCTGACTATGTGCTCAGAAACCGCTCCTGGCTTGGGGGACTATATGAAATGCTGGGGGATCAAACCACGGTCCTTCCTAAGTTAGCATGTGCAATGTAGATACCCTACCACTTGCACCATGAATCAAATATTTTCTGTGTAACACTCACCATAGTCTTAAATCAAACATGGCTTTGATCTCTCTGGCATTTTGAATTTTTCACTCATAAAATAAAGTTAACTTCAGTCTAGAATTTTATCATTATAAAGTGACTAGCATTTGAAGAGACATTATTTTAATAAATAAGAATTGCAAAGTAAAAGGCAGATTAAAAAAACAAAAAACAAAAAGAATAATAAGACAATGCATTTATTATATACATTAGATAATTACTGTGAAACAATCATTCTGGCCATGCTTAATAAAAGAGTACTATGAAATTAGGTCCAAAAGCATCTTATTCAGTCATTTAACTTATGTGAATGCACCATCATGGTACCAACCTGTTTGTCAACTGAATAAAAATGCATGTTCCTTTCTTTTGACCTTGGTCTCTCACCACTATCTCTCTTCTTCCTTCTTTCATTGTTTAGTTTCCTTTCTTTTCTCCTCCTCTCTTAATCTCTCTCCCCTTGTCAACCCCTCATCAAAAGGATTAAATTATTTTTGTAGTGAAATTGATTAAAACTCCAGGATAATTATGCATCATGAAATAATTAAGATAATGAAATGAGCTGATGATTCAAATCACATTGTTAACTAAACTAAATCAAACAAACTGACAAAATAAAAACAAAACACAAAATATCAAAAGTCATAAAAAGCAAGGATGGGTGTCAAAGAGAAAGAAAATGGAAGAGAGAGGAATGTGTCAGATTAGTATTGCATATATTATAGACTAGTATTGCAGTGACACTTTGGTTGTGATTAGAAAAATGTGTATACAAATATAATTGTGAAATTAATACTGTGTTTTTTTGTTATGTTATTAGCCAATTATTAAATAAAGGGAGAAAATGAAATATGAGAGGATAAAAAAGTAGTACATATGTATGACTCTTTCCTTGCACACAGTCCACTGAGGTTTGATTCAGAGCAGTCTGTAGGGTCCTGTGATCTCCACTTAGAATAATCTCTGAGCACAGAGCAAAGAGGAAGCCATCAGCATTACGAATTGTAGAAGAAAATAAAAGAAAGAAAAAGAAGAAAGAAATAAAAAGAACAAAAGAAAGAAAGAAAAAGATTAGAAAGGCAAAGAAAGAAGGAAAGAAGAAAAAGAAAAAAATGAAAAAAAAGATGAAGTAAAAAACTCAAATTTAACTTACTTTATTTTTTCTTTTAAATATGACCAGAAAATGATCTAAAGAGTTTAACAGAGATGGGGAAAAGACAGTCTCTGGATAGTCTTCCAAGTAGCAGTATTAAGACTTTAAAATTTTCATAAAACAAAATACAGATTTTGAGATAACTAATCATGAAGAACTAATCTAAGAATATTGTCACTTTACTGTTGATTAGAAAACACATCAAAATTTTTAATAATGCACTTTGTCAATATTGAGTATTAATATGTTATAGAACTTACAAGTTTCTTGTCTAAAGGCAAACATTTATAGACAAAACTTAGATTTTAAATGTCAGATTTATTTTACAGAAAAATCAGTCACTTTCTCTACAACCCTATATATTTCTTGAAACTAAAGAATTGGAGTCTTCTATAAACTTTTGAAATAGAAAGATAAAAGAAATAATTACAGAAATAATTATGTTCATGGTTTTCTTTAGAAACATTATGACTGTTAAAATACGTGATGAGGATATGAATAGTAGAGCACATAAGATAAATAATTAAAAATAAGAAAGGATCACAATATTTTTACATTTTGGACATATTTGGCCTGAGTTTCAAATTATTTTTATCTAATGGCATGTTATAAATGAATGGTTGGTAAGTAATAATGAGAAGAAAATATGGTTGAAAACACATTTTAGTCAACTTGTTTTTTGTCTCTGTCAGTTTTTTTACTGCTTATTATGTAACATGCTTACAATCATTTTAATGCTAATATGTTTGGTACAGCCATGCACTACTATCACCACCAAATTGCCAAATATCCCCCAACATTACCCATATGTCAATTCTCTTCAGTTATGTAGGTGACACTGAAAATAAGTACTTCACAAACGGAAGAAGTGTGTGTCAAGTTAGAAACTGTTGAGAAAATGATAAATGGCCGATTTTAAGTGAAAAGAAAATAGATGGAACAATAAAGAATCTGTCAGAAAGCAGAAAAAAGATTAGTGTGCATACAAACACATGGAAACATACACAACTTTAAAAGAAGTGGATAGTTTACTGTGAAAGAATGGAACCACATAAACTACAATAAAAACTGACAAAAATTTGAATTTGCTACTGTGTAGTTGCCTTTGTAAGTTCATCAGAGTAGTAAGAACAGGCCTTAAGCATTGTAGAGATAATAGTGAGGAATACAACTGCCAAGAGGTAGACAAACTGAAAGTTTTCAAACTTCAACACGTTATCTAAAAAATACTTTTTAACTGACCCACCAGACAAATTGGTAGGGGGAGACGGGCAATATTCATGGTAAACAAAAGTAAACTTAAGTGATTCAATTAATTTTTAATTCATTTGTCCTAAATAAAATCACAGTAATGAGAGATGAAAATACTAATTTATAGAAAAAGTATAGAAATTTTAATTTATAGAAACAATATCACCATAAATGTTAACTCAAATTTATTTTTTATGAATGACACTATATAACTACATAGACTCATGGAATAAGAGGAAATAATACCTTTCAGAATTATAGCTATTAAAAAATTTATTTTTACTTTTTTGGGCCACACCCTGTGATACTCAGAGGTTACTCCTGGCTATCACTCAGAAATCCTTCCTTGCTCGGGGACACCAGGGATCGAACTAAGGTCTGTAATGAATCGGCCGCGTGCAAGTAAACGCCCTGCTGCTGTGCTATCAGATGACCCCAGAATTATGGCTATTTAAAGAAAAAAAGGGGCTGAAGAGAGCATGGATGGAGGACGTTTGCCTTGCCTGCAGAAGGACGGTGGTGCGAATCCGGGAGTTCCATATGGTCCCCTGAACCTGCCAGGAGCGATTTCTGAGCATCGAGCCAGGAATAACCCCTGAGCGCTGCCAGATGTGACCCGAAAACCAAAAAAATAAGTAAATAATTTTATATGAAATTGCAGATAGCCTTAAAGTTTTGTGAGATAGGAAAAAAACAAGTAAACAAAAATATTATTCAGAATAAGAAAAGAATTAGTGGACATCATTAAAAGGTATTATGAATAGAGATATTGTAACAGAATATAAATACAAACATTAACCTTAGAAAGATTTGCACTTTAATCCTATTTGGTAAGGTTGTATAAAATTAATATAATTTAGTACATATCTATATATTTTAACTTTATTATATATATACATATGAACATATTATGATTGGTGAATGTAGTAGGTAATTGGATTAAATATGAATCCCAGGATGAACCATTCTCTATCAATTATTATGAGTATTATATGCTAAATTTGTACTACTTTAAATATGCTAATTATCAGTTTTTGTTCAATAAGTATATAATACATAGTATGTAATAAATACTGAGCTGACTACATTGTGTTGAATTAAAGAAAATTTTTTATTTTCTGTGTGAATTAATATTTTACATTATTCTAATTACATAAAACATATTAATATTTTTGCAAAATTATTATATTTTACTTTCAAAGTATGAAAAAGACAACAGGGTCTTGCATTTTCATGGTCAATCATTTGAGTCTAAATTATGATGTGATATGTGTAAGATTTTCTCTGACTTGGTTTCAAAAATTAATGGCCTATATTGTTGCTAGAATGTGTTATCAACAAGTTTTTATGTGTTTTACAACAAATTGTTTGTCACTTTCTCTGATTAAACACGTCTATAATAACATTATTGTCAACATTCTTATTAAGTAGCAGTTGATATTTAAATCATGCTGTCTCTTTTTCCTGGAATGGCCATGACATTTTCTAAATAAATATGTCCCTTTAGGTGGAAATGAATAACCAAAGTCAGTCATATTAAGACAGAGGCATTTATTTTAAACTTTATAACATAAATTGGAAGTATAAATTGCAATCAATCAATTTGTTGTAACTCTTCATAGTAGGTATAATTATTCAAAATAATAAAATATAATTTATTGTAATATAAATTCATACCTTTTGAAAATTTCATAACTCACTTTACTTATATTTTATATTTTTGTGTGTAAACTGCTTCTTCAAAGATAAATTCCATTCTCATTTAAAGTAACTTTTTGGTTTTGCCTTTTTTTTTTTGTGGGACCACACCTGTAGTGTACAGGACTTTCTCCTCCCTCTGTGTTCAGGACATACTCTGGGTAATACTCAGTGGAATAGATGCAATGTTTGGGAAATTAAAATGGGATTAGCCTCATGAAAGGTAAGTATCTTAAAGCTGTTCTGTCTCTCAGGTCCCTTGATTTCTGATAATCAAAAAGTACTAAAACAAAAGTTATATTCTAGGGCCGGAGAGATAGCATAGAGGTAAGGCATTTGCCTTTCATGCAGAAGATCATTGGTTTGAATCCCAGTGTCCCATATGGTCCCCTGAACTTGCCAGGAGCAATTTCTGAGCCTGGAGCCAGGAGCAACCCCTGAGCACTGCCGGGTATGACCCCCCCACCAAAAAAAAAGCCAAAAACAAAAGTTATATTCTCTTTGCAAAAGTTAGACTTTTAGTGATTTCAAAAATGTGAAATTATCTATGATTAATAAATTCAACAGAATTAAAAATTGCTGAATTAGTATTTTACTAATGAAATTCCAAACCATATTCCAACTCATTTAGTCAGAAGATTAGTTTTTCCAGCTAAATAAATACCTAAAGTTTTCTTTTCAAATCATGCATGTATAAGATACATATAAGATATATATTTGCAATTATTATATGTATAAAATGTATATAAAATACATATGTTATAAATGTCTTAAACATGTGCAAAATGGCAAAAATAAGAAATTTAATTAAAAGTCATAATAAAATTCTTTTAGATAGCCTAACACAAAATTATAATTAATACAAAATAGAATTTTAAAATTTAGCTCTTTCAAACTTTTTACTGGTATTAATATTTATTTCATTTTAATTCTCACAATCCAAAGAGAAATAAACAGTTTGTACACTATATATATACACATATATACATATATACATATATATACATATATATAATTATTGTAGAAATTGTAATTATATGACAATAGCTGAAAAACTCAGACGTGTTTAAGAGTTAAATGCAAATACAAGGTTAAGTAGCTAACTATATATAGGATGACCTAGAGGTCTTGTGTTCATTGGCACCATTTTTTACCTATACCACACAACCATATATCAGAAAATTACATTGATTTATCTTCAATTTTTAATCCAGCAACTGGATGCTGAATATTACTTCCTTGCTACTACTAGATACAGATTATTCTACCATTTTCATTATTATCATAGAATCCAGGTAGTCTTCCATATATACTCTTCCCATCTACATTTATTGTTTTTTTTTGTTGTTGTTGTTGTTCTTATTTTGGGAACACACCTAGAAGTGCTCAGGGTTCTGTGCTCAGAGAATACACTTGTTAGGATTCCAGAAACCATAAACTGGCAACCTGTATTGACTTCATGTAAGTATCTTACATCTGCTCCAACTCAATTAAAACAGATTATTACTGTTATTATTGTCAGAATTAAAGTAGACTTCCATTTTTACTCCTTTCTATAATCTATTGTGAAACAACAATTTAGATTGATGCTTCAAAACATAAAATAACTACTGAGAATATTTTAGTAAAAAAATTCAACTGGTTTTCAGGTATCAGTGAGAAATTATAGTCTTTAATTTTAGCATCAAAATATAATATTTTTCCAGGATGACTCCTTGATTCTACCCTACTTCTTTTCTGAATCACTCAATAGCAAACAAATTCCAGCCTCAGGATTCTCACTGCTATTCTATATAGCAAACAAATTCCAGCCTCAGGATTCTCACTGCTATTCTATATAACAACAGTTATCTCAACCAAAGGTACAACTCTCCAAATATTAAAGCTCTTTCAACCTTGTTCAGCTGTCATAATTTTATTAAATATCCATTAACTCTAACCTGCCCACTGAATGAAGACATTTTTTTTAAAAGAACACAATATTACGGAGTGTTGTGTGTGTGTGTGTGTGTGTGTGTATTATATTGTTATTTTGTTTTTATTTTGAAAAATGTTTAAACAGTGTCGTGAGTTTCAAAATTGGTGCCATAGGAAAAGAATTTACATAGAAATGCTTTGGAGGATGACAGAGCCATGCTGGGAACATTTATTTGAGTCTTAAATGTCAGGGAATAAGCACTTACAGTTATTATTATTTTATTTTATATTTCCCTTGTGATTCTCTGAAGGATTTTATGCTACTAATTGATAGATGCTACTAAGCTTTTATTCATGTTTTGAATAAAGTTGTGGTTATACAAAGATTTTTATATCTAATTCTATTATTTCATAAGTCATTGCTTGTCTTCTACTATTTACTCTCTTAACTTTTATTTTGCATGTCTACCTGATGTTCAATGAATAACTAGCTAATCCGAACATATTTTGATTATAGGTATGAAATAGACTAATTAAAATGAATAAATTAAAATAAAATTCCTCTGAACTCTTTGTTTTATAGCATTGGTTTAATTAGGATTGAATTCAAATAAGATCAAGGGAGATCATATATCTTCTAATTAATTTTAGGAGTTAGCATTTGAACTTCTCTTTGTAATTTGAGGTCAATTTTACTTTTTAGTCTTGCGGTTCTTTTTTTTTTTTTTTTTTCATTTTCATTTTGGCCGAAGTGAATTACAAATGTTTCACAGTAATATTTAAGGTACATAGTGACAATGAATCAGGGGCATTCCCAACACCATTGTTGTCCTCACTCCACCCCTGTTCCCAGCATGAATCCCATATCTCCCCAGAATATTAGTGTAACTGGTCTCCACTTCTATAGCTTGCTGTGAATTGGGTATAGACTCTGTTGTCATTGACTTTTGATTTGATGTTTAGGTTTGATCATTTTTTATTTTCATGAAATGTTTATGCAAGTGTCTGGACCTGGTATCATCCATTTCCCCCCTCAATTTATGAGGCTGAACAAGATGATTTAAGCAATGTGGTTCTATTGAAGATAAATAAATAAAAAAAAAACTAGGATGAGTCTTTCCAGGTGTTATAAATACAATTTAGAAGAGGGAAGGGCAAAAAAGAAGAAAAAGATAACAAACAAACAAAAAACAGCAAACAATGACAAGAAAGATACAAAAAACACACACACACAAAAAAAACAAAAAATAAATAAATATTCATTCAAAGCAGTAATTGCAAAGATACAAAATCTACTTCCTTGAGTGAAAGTAAGTATATCTGGCCTCACAAAATAGAACTGCTTTACTTTTTTGTGACATAATATTAACTTAGGTTATAAAATAAACTAGCAAGCCTTATACAATGTAGAAAACACATGTTCTTTACCAATAGATAGCACTTAACATTATCACATTAATCTTTCATTATAACAATTTTTACAGTCCACATTTATTATACATGAAACAAGAAATGTTATGAAGCTCAATATCAAGTACTCTAATTTATTTACTATAAGTAAGTCTTAAATCTAGCTTCATAATATTTTTTAAAACTATTTTGTTTTAGGGGTATAGAGATAACACAGCGGGTACCAGATAGGATCTTTGCCTTGCAAGCAGCTGTCTCAAGTTTGGCCCTCAGTATCCCACATGATACCCTGAACCTGCCAGGACTGATTTCAGTGCAGACCCAAGAAAACACATGTGTGCTATTAGATGTGGCCTAAACCACCCACCTAAAATATTTGTTTCACAATGGAAAAAATATAAAACACAATTGTTTCACTTTAAATTCATGTTAAAATTCAATTCACAGCACATGAGGCTGGAGAAATAGAGTGAGTAGGGCCAAGCCTTGACCTGGGTTTGATTGCTGGCATTTCATGTGGTCTCCTGAGCACTGACAAGAGTAATTCCTGAGCCAATAGTAAATCCCTGAACACTATCAGTTGTGGACCAAAAAACCATAAACAAACAAACAAACAAACAAAACCCACAGAGCTAATTACCATTGCATGGATGAGAGGTAAAGTGTTTGAAAATATTTCTCTATTTGTTTCATATTCTAAACATTTAATATGACATGTGCTTCCTGTGCCCATGTACATAGTGTCCTAGCACATATTGCCCACATTTCCCCTCTTTCATGCTGGATTATGTACTGGCTCTCTCCACTTTTGGAGATGCATGCTTTTCTTTTCTTGAGTGAAATACATTCTCCCTTTCCTATCTGCTATCCTTCTTCAGAATTTCCAAATAAACCTATTTTAACTTAAAAAAATAAATAAACTAATGAACATACCAATAAAGTAAGTATTGGTTTATTTTGTAAATATGACACTTGAAAGTGCTGGAGCGATAGCACAGCAGTACGGAGCTGATACAGGACGGACTTTGGTCCCCAGGATCCCATATGGTCTCCCAAGCCAGGAGCGATTTCTGAGCACATAGCCAGGAGTCACCCCTGAGCATCGCCGGGTGTGGCCCAAAAATCAAAAGAAAAAAATCATGATACTTGAAAATTATCTCCATAAAGAAATTACGTGTGACTTTAACCTCCTGTTCTAAAGAGAAAATTTATGTATTTTAATTAAATATTTAAAATTTGGTGCTACCTATAATGAATATTCTCTCTAGAAAAACCATTGCAGAGACGTAATTACTGATTAAAAAATTAAGAGTTTTATGGCTAGATAATAGTTTTTAGAAAAAATACAATAAAATTAATAAAGCATTCAAAGTTTCAGTTGTACAAGACAGATAAAAAAAGTACATGAGTTTTGCATAAGGATAAAGAACACATTTAAATATTCTCAATCAGTTGACCTTTTGTTTCATGCACGATATTTGTCCTTGTTAAGCTCTGGTGCCAAAAGATTATTGCATTTTAAAGCCATTTCAAAGCTAAAAATATTCAAAATTTCTACTTCATAAAAATGTAAATTTGCATAAAATGATTTACACTCTTAAAACACAAGAACATGAAACTAGATTCTTCCTATTATATTAGAACTTGTGAGTATCAGTCATATGTATATATTTTATTGTTATTTTTCTATAGCTACAGTTTAAGGAAAGTCTATAATTTTAAGATGACCATATCAATCCTGCATCAATTTAATTATTTTGATTTGTCTTTCAAGATCAGTAGGAATAAACATATGACTTCAAAATTTATCTTATAACAAATGAAACATATATAAATACGCGACTCTAGAAATAGTACAAGCAAAGGGACTATAATATTTTTCTTGCACGTGACCTACCTAGGTTTGAATTGCGGTTCATTGACCATTGCTAGAAATCCCTGATAGCAGAGCAAGAAGAAAACTTTGGGCATAACCAGATATATCCCCAAAATTTTAATTTTTCAAACTAAAAATAGTATAATCTATTTTTTATTTACATTGAAAATTAATAGTACAAATTTGAATTGCTTATTTAAAAAACTGAATATTTAGTTTTTACAAAAGGTATACTTGGCTAATGGCAAAATTAATAGGAATTAAAAGACCTAAACTATAATATTGCTAAGTGAAATTTTTCTATTGCTACATCATCTTTTTTTTTTATGTTTTGTTCTTGGGTCTCATGCAGCAAGGTTTATTCATGACTCTACACTCAGGGTCAGTCAGCTGGGGGACCATATTCATTTCAGGAGATAAAACTTGAGTCAGCTTTCCTTTTCTGCTCTACCATCATCATTCTGACCCCATACAAGAAATTCTTAATCTACAGAATATTTATTCCACATATCATATAAAAAGGAACTAATAACCAAGCTACATAACGTTATTTCTTAAAGTCCTTGGCAAAAGATCTATGAAGATTAAACTATCACACATAATGCAGTGCAATGTCAATGAATACTATTTGCATCAGTTTATCCTTTTATTGATCACTCATCATCTCAATTGGATCCATGAACTAGATTTTTCAGTATATTCTAGTGAGTAAAATTTGTCTTCACACATTTTATCAACATAATTATCAACTCAGAAAATATATTAATATATTAGTTTCTTCTTCCCAATATATTATTAACATTTTACTGTATATGCTTTCATTACACTTTCTCAATTTTGACACTCAGCAGCATTATTCAAAATGGTGGTCCTATAGTTGGGTTATTCAATCTCCAGCCATGAATTAATATCTTCATTTATATACTCTTTCTTTTTAATACAGTGATTTCCATTTTGTATCTGAGATAAAGAATCCTATAAAAGTATGAGTTTATCAAAATAACATGCAGTGTAAAACATGAAAGATTTGTTTCATGGTTTAATCTGCAAGAATATTATATTTATCCAGGTTAAAAGAAATTAATCAATGCTAGGCATTGTTTGAGAATAAAGGTATTACTTTTTACAGCATCATTCACATTTTAATGTGGGCTTCCTAGAAGTACAACATAATGCTAGATTAATAAATCTCTAGTTATATATCAGATACAAGGGAAATAAAAAATGATATATTGAGACAGGATAATGTTACCAGCTTATGGTACATATCACTTCCATATATAATTCTTCTATTCCTACACCTCTGGTGAATTTTTATGACTAAGCAAGTATTTAACTTATATTTATTTAGTTTAGAATCCATTTTAATTAATGCAACTGACTTTTATATAACATTATAACTTATGTATTTCCTTATAATATATTTTAATATTTAATAAAAATAATATATCCACAGATCAATTGAATATATGTTTCATATTTACTTATGACACCAGGTAGTAGGGAAAAACACTTCTCAAAGGTGAATATTTTTAGCCTTATATTGAAGTTGTAAATGGGAGTTTATTTATTATGCTGAGTAACTGTACTGGTTTGTGTTAAGTAGTAGAAAGTATTAGTTACAAGAATCAAATAATCATTTGATTTAATAGTTAAAATTGTTTAAAATTGATTGTAATGATGTGAGAAATATAAACTGCTATTTTCCTTATAGTATTTGCTAAGAATTCAGTTTTTTCCCCACGCAAAGATTAACATTTAATTTTATAAAGATAATTTGTTAATTTAGACAAGTTTAATTTATTATTTATTTTATCAGGAAATTCCATTTATGGTTCAATCAAAATAGTAAATAGAAATACTGGTGACTAATATTAAACCAGTAGAAAACCACATTATCCAAGAAAGTCCTTGTAACAACTCAGAGGTGTTACTAAAGAATTGCTCAAAATTTACTTACTAATAATTTGCATTTACATAAAAATCACAGAAGTTAAATAGATCAACTTCAGATATATTATAAATGAGCAAAATCATTAAATGGATAAAATTTAAAAACTGCATTTTTCAGAAGATTTATTTCTAATATATTATTGATACACCCCAATTGGCACTGAAAAGTGAATGACACTGTGAACTCTCTAAAATGAATGTTATTAATGTGCTATTTACATGGAAAATTTTTGTATGAAAGAATTCATACAGAGAAATTTTCATATCCAACATTCTAGCACTACCAACTTGCCTTATAAATATATGCACAGAGTATTTCTATACAATTCATGTTGCCAAAAATGAGCTTCAGGATGAAGCTATCAACATCAGCCTGATACCAAAAGCAAAGCAAAAATAGACACACACACACACATACACACACACACACACACGTACATGCAAAAAGAATTATAAAGTGCTATCCTTGATGAACACAGATACAAATATCTTTAACAAAATATTATCAACAGCTTGTCAAAAAGTGCATACATCATAACTAAGCAGGATTCACCCCAAAGATGCAAGACAACAAGATTAGAATTTCCTTGATATAGTCAAAATCTTTTAACATAATTTCATGGTAAATATTAAGCTTAATGCAGAAAAACTAAAAGGCTTTCCTTTAGGATCTGGCACAAGAAACGGATGACCACTCATATCACTTTGATTCAATAAAATACTGAACGTAATTTCCACAATTAGGCAAGATAAAAGTATCAAGGGCGTCTCAAAAAGGAAGAAATTAATTTCTCACTATTTGAAGTTGATGGATACTATATTTAGAAAATCCTAAGGACTCTTCAATAAAAGTTTCTAAAAACAGTATATCTGTATAGTATTTGTATTGCATTGTATTTTGTATTGTATATATAGTATTGTATAAAATGCAAATTATTTGTATTTATTGTATTGTATATATTGGATTGCATAAAATTGTATAGTATTTGTATAATAAAGTGTCAGGCTAAAAATTAATATGCAAAAATCCATGGCTTTTCTATATACAAATAATAAAAGAGAAATAGTTATTTAAAAATATATCCCATGGGGCCGGAGAGATAGCATGGAGGCAGGGTGTTTATCTTGCATGCAGAAAGACAATGGTTCAAATCCTGACATCCCATATGGTGCCTTGAGCCTGCCAGGAGCTATTTCTGAGCATAGAGCCAGGAGTAACCCCTGAGCACTGCCAGGTGTGACCCCCCCCCAAAAAAAAAAAACATATCCCAACAAAATTGTCTGTTAGGCTATCAATTGCTCTGGAGTCAGCTTAACTAAAGAGGTGAAAGACATATATATATATATATATATATATATATATATATATATATATATATATATATATATATATATATATATAAAACAATAAAACACAAACAAACAAACAAAAATACACCCAACAAAACATGCTTCAATAAATCAAAGAGGAGACAAGAAAATAGAAACACATACCCTGCTTACAAGTTGGAAGATTTAACATACTTAAAATAGCAAAAAAAATTGACGGTGTTATAAAGACTTAATGCAATCCTTAAATAGATATCTATGCAAATATATCAAATATATAACTATGCTATTTTTAAAAGAAATAGATCAAACCACCCCAGGAATTTCTATTGAAAATATAAGCATCCATGATAGTTAAACTAAGCAATCTTTGGGAATAAGAGGATGAGAGCCATCACTTCCCCCAACTTCAAATTTATTTATTTATAAAGAAACAGTTACTAAAAAACATTGTCCTGGAATAAAAACAAACCCTTACATTAATGAAATAAACTTGAATATCTTGAGACTGACCGTCAGTTGTATAATGAATTAGTCTTTAATTAAGGGTCAATAAATATGAAGTAGATGAAAGAAAGCCTCTTCACAAAGTTTTATTGGGAAAACCAATTAACTGCATACACAATAGTGGACTCAAGATTATTTAATGCTGTGAACACAGTCAAATTAAAATTGATTAAAGACCTTGATATCATACCTAGAACCATAAGGTACATACTGGAAACATAGACATAAAACTTCATGACACTGAAGCTAAAGGTATTCTCAATGATAAAATACTACAAGACAAGCAAGTGAAAGCAAATGGAACTACATTACACTAAGAAGTTTCTTGGGATCAGAGAGATAGCAAAGCAGATAGGGTGTTTGCTTTGCTTATCATCAACCCCAGTGTAATCCCTGCCAGTTCATATGGTCTTCCAAGCCCACCAGGACCAATTCCTTAGTGCAGAGACAAGAGTAATAAATCACTGAACACCACTGGGTGTGACCCAGAAAGATAAAGAAAACTTCTGTGCCTCAAAGGAAATAATAACTAGGATATAAACAGTGTCCACATAATTGGAGAAACTACTTATTATATACCCTTCTGATGAGGTGCTAATATTTAAGATACATAAGGCTCTGATAGAGCTTAACAAGAAAAAATATCTAACATGGAAGAAGAGGTGAATATTTTCACAAAGAAGAAAATCAAATTAAAAAAGGAAAATAAAAAATGCTTCACTTCATTAATCATCTATTCTAAACAAATATTAATACAACAATTGGATATTAATTCACCCCAGAGAGACTACCATAAATAAAAAAGAACAAGAACAAGAAGTGCTAGTGTGGATTTAAGGTAAAAAAGGACTCTTATTCATTGCAGGTTGAAATGTAACTTGGTACAGTATATTAATTTTGGAAAACAATATAGAAATTCTTCAAAAATCTAGAAATTGATCTTCCATATATACCAGTAATGCCAACTAGAATACACACTAGGGACACCAAAACACAATGCAGTAAAGCTCTTTGAACACCTAAATTTATTACAGCTCTATTTATAGAATTTAGAATCTGGAAATAACCCAAATTTCCAAGAACAGATAAGAGATTAAATAGATTTTGCATCAACTCAATGGAATATTACACAACTGTTAAGAAAAATTAACTCAGGAAATTTTCTTTTACAAGAATGAATATATAGATTATCATGCTGATCAAAATGATTAAGAGGGAGATGGATAGACATAGAATGTTCACACTCATTTGAGATTATAAAAATATAGTATGATAATAATATCCAGAGACAATACATATAAAACACAGGATGGCCAGTTTATAGTACAAAGAGCTGGGGAGTACCTTTAGGGCAAAGAAATGATCCACCTGATTAAGAAGTGTGTACTATGGGCCCGGAGAGATAGCACAGCGATGTTTGCCTTGCAAACGGCCGATCCAGGACCAAAGGTGGTTGGTTCGAATCCCGGTGTCCCATATGGTCCCCCGTGCCTGCCAGGAGCTATTTCTGAGCAGACAGCCAGGAGTAACCCCTGAGCAATGCCGGGTGTGACCCAAAATCCAAAAGAAAAAAAAAAAGAAGTGTGTACTAAAAGTAAATAAAGTGATATGTATAATATCACTTCAGTAAAAATATTTAAAACTATAATATAAAAGAAACAAAAGGAAGAAAGAGAAAGAGATAGAAGCAAGAGGCAGAAAAGAAATATGTCTGCCACAGACCAGTAGAGGATAGATAAAGGGTGAGGGTAGAGGGAAACTGGGGACTTTGATAGTAAAAGGTATGCTCCAATGATGGGTGTTGGACATTCTATGACTGAAACTCAATCACAAAGAACTTTGGAACTATGAAAAAATGTGTATTATGAACAACACTGCACAACATATTTTTAAATAAAGTTTTAAAAATGTAAAATAAACATAAGAGGACTATGATATACTAGGGTGTTTTAGAGCAATATGTTAGTGGGTAGGACACCAGTCTGTATATGTTCCATTCAGGTATAATCCTGGAAATTTCCAGATCCTTCCAGGAGTGATCTCTGAGACCAAATCTAAAGTAGACCCTGAGTGTTACTGTGTGTTATATAATGTAACAACAACAAAAATGGACAGGGCTTCCCTTTTTTTCTATTATCATGTCAATAATCATTTAACTCATTTTGAAAATATTTTTTTGAATTAAGGAAATTTACAGGGAAATACTACTAAAATCCGTCTCATTTATCTTGTAAAATATCCACATTAGACCTAGATCCAAGAGCCGTCACCAGGTCAACATATTGACCTACTCCACAGATTCATAATAATATCAGAAGAAATAAAAACTTAGCTGCTAATATTCAAGAGCAAACTGGACTCACAGTTGAAAACTCTGGAGGTAACCTTGGGACAGGCTAGTGCAGGCTAAATTCCTGCACTTCCAATCCCTGGTAGATGCACCCATACCCTTTATTTTTTGTCATGCCAAAGATACAACTTCACCTATTTATTACTCATCTCTGCAGAAATTCATAATGATCAAAAACTCTAGGTACATCAATTTGGGAGCTGATAACTCTTGGGTCTTCTTGGGGTAGTGTGGGGAGCCTTCTCTAATCCTGTACTTCCCAGCAGCCACATCCATATCCCGTAGAAACTCATCAACCCTACCGATCCTGGAATTTCTGGAGCACACAAATTAGATGTGGATGTATCATAGAATCCACCTAAGCTTAATGAACTAAAGCAATAGCACAGAAAGCTCAACCTTAACGAACAACTTAGTAAACCTGTAGACAATGATTTAATGACTTCATTGTGAGTTACGGTACTCTCCACAATATTTATTTTACTTATTTTAACGTATTTATATTACTGTTTCATCAAACAAACTAAATTATCATGTTCCTGCCAAGGGAGCATGTTTATGGTTAGGTGGGGAAAGGGGGATAATGGTAGAATGTTATAATCATGGCGGGAAGGGAGCAAGAACATTGAATGCCAGAATCAGCTGTACTTTGAACAACTTTGTAAACCTCAGTGTATAATAAAGTAGTAATTTAAAAAATACAAAAAGATGCATATTAATTTTATATGTAGGTTTTCACTACTATGCTATAATTATGTTTCTTTTATATTTGACTAACTGTAATTTTTCAGAAGATCATCTATTGTAAGGTTATACTAACAGATTTAAACAAAGGTAATCCTTCAACTTCCCTTTTCCCTAACCCACTTCCTTTGCTATATAAAAGCTCGCTGGAAAGTACTTTTATTCTCTGGAGCTTTCTCACCTGGTGTATTTGGTTTTGATAATAAAGAGAGAAGTTCTGGCTTTGGAAAGAAGCAGAGATAGCGCATGGCAGAGAGAGAATATGAAGCAAAAAGCAACTACTCCAGTAACTTGGCTTGCTATTATTTCTTCACTACTACCCTGCTTCATCAGACCCATCTGCCTAACCAGTTAAATACGTGGCATGTGGGGAGGTCTCACCAACTCATGTATTTTTATTTTTATTTTACAATCTATAAAATCTATACTTGCCTCCCGATTTGACATTTAAACGTTTCATTATTCTATTCCATCATCTCACAGTAGATAATTATGCACCTAGTATAAACATATATACAGAATACAAATAGAGTGTTGAGGATTTATATTCTAATTTGAAAGAGATAATAAACTAAAATATAATTCCAGGCAATAATGTATATGAGGGAAAATAAAGCAGAAAAAGTGCATGGTTTTGAATTGCTAATGATTATAAACATTCTAGTTCCTAAAATAATATTTTATGATTCCAATTACTATCTACCATTAATTCTTAGTATCCCACTTTTATTCTTCATCAACACTTTATGTTATCATGAATACCCCTATACTAAGTGTATCAGAATACAATTTATACAGCTATTATCAATTTTTAAATAAGCAGTTTTACGATGACTATTTTACATACATCATTACTCATTTATATATACAATTTACCATTTTTAGTATATCCATCGACTAATTAATTGTTGAGTTGATGCATAAAAAGGTTTGGTGTTGCTTTCTGTATGAAAACCTTCAAAAGTTTCACCCACTTTTTTCCTAATTATTTTTATGAAATTTTAGTGAATACAATTGGAGTTTACCTTGTCACTAAAGTTTCCTATAATACACATTTATCAAAAACAGTATTTGGAAGTCATGATACCATGCCTTTAGCATAAAAACTCTAAGGCAAATTAATTTCTTATTTTGAAATGAACAAAATAATTTACTTTGTAAATCATAGTCATTTGATTCCAAGTTTTATGAGCACAGAACTTGTTTTGTATAAGCATGGTTAAGATGATTTAAATACTTGGGGCCGGGCGGTGGCGCTGGAGGTAAGGTGCCTGCCTTGCCTGCGCTAGCCTAGGACGGACCGTGGTTCGATCCCCCGGCATCCCATATGGTCCCCCAAGAAGCCAGGAGCAACTTCTGAGCGCATAGCCAGGAGTAACCCCTGAGCGTCACAGGGTGTGGCCCAAAAACCAAAAAAAAAAAAAAAAAAGATGATTTAAATACTTAAGTCAGAGAGATAATACAAGGGTTAAGGCACTTTGCACTTGAACATAAGGAACATATATGTCACAGAAGCATAACCAGTAGGGATCCCTGAGCACAGAGCCAGGAGGAAGCTTTGTGCACCATAAAACAGATACAAATTTAAAAATGCACATAAAAAGCTCAATCAACATGCAATGACAAGAAAGAGAAGAGGAACTATTACTAGAAAGCTTTAACAAAGGGGATTCTATAAATGGGTCTGTTAATATGAATGGGCTTTGTATTAAAAATATCAAAAGTATTTGAAATTAGATCAGAAATATGCTTTATTTATTCTAATAATAGGTTATAGAAAACGGTTAAGAACGATTTGTTTTAATAGAAGCATACAGGTAGAGAATTGTAGCACTGTATAGCAGATATTTAAATTAGTGTCCTATATTTTCTACAAATTCTTATTACCAATGCCTATAGAACCAAGTAGAGAGCACAGATAAGTTGCAAAGAGTTAACCAAAGGAGAAATTGATTATCTAATTTTTGTACCACAAATTCACTGAATATAAAGAAGGTAGAACATTAAAACGACGTACAAAGAAAAAAAGTTCCTCACATTTTATTTTAGCCTGTTTCATGGCAACTGTTAAGTTAATGCCACTTTTAAAACAGAGCAACAGCTGTGCAAACTTTGATAAAAAGTTTATTCACAGTTTTCTTTCCCTTAAAATTTCAAGAACATATTAGTTAAAATGAATTTGCTTTAATCAAATTGTTCTGTTTTCCTTTGTTAGCTTTTACACAGTTATCTGAGACCCCTGAAAATTTAATAAAAACATTTAATCACTTAATGTCATGTCCTTCCATGAGAAAAGGGCTTGCATATTATAATTTACCTCCAGATACAATCAGGGAATTGATGTGATGAAGGATACTTTGAGTATTTTCCAAACTGTCCAATCTTATAAAGTATATTTGTAATACATAGAATTATACTTTGTCTTTCCCAATTAATCTCTAGTGACTAAATTTAATAATAATACTCAGGTAAATTTACTGGGATGCTAAATTAAAGATCTTTGTCTCAATCAGTGAAGTGAATTGGCATTTATGTTACAGTCAAATAAAAGGTCTTCAACCATCAAATAACAGCAGATTTTCTTCTGAAAGAAAGGGAAGAGTGCTATTCTCTAAATGCAATAGCTTAACATTATTTAAAATAAAAATACCCATAGATTAAAAATATTATTAACATTAATATTTGAACCTATTTTTGTTTTTAAATATGTAACCTTTTGATTTGGGGGTCCTAGAATGAGTTATATTTCATAGTATTTTCTCATGGTACAACTTTTTTTTCCTCATTGAAGAATTGCCTTTTTTCTATGACAGGGAAAAAGAAACATGAGCACTAAGCCAAAATTTCTCAAGTTGACAGCAAGTATGACTTTTATGAGTTCAACAAGAATATGATCTATTCACTTGTAGCAGCTAGAAAAAGATTTTATAATTTATACCAGATTGCAAAAGGTCACCCTCAGATGAAATAGATGAGGGGAATTTGCATGTGTTTTGTGTAGAGTGCATGACTAAGATATCTGGCCACTTGAATATAATTTTCTTTAAATAATTTTAAGACCCTTGTATTTGTCACTCATAATTCCCACAGAGAAATATCAATATTTAAGGCTAAAGGAGACTTACACTATAATTCTTTTATTTTATTATTTCAAAATTAAGGTTTTTATTTATTCATAGTTACACTTATTTATGGTTGAGTTTCAATTATATAGTATATATATATATAAAGGTACACTTTTCGCCAGTGTACATTTTCTACCATCAGTGTCCTCAGATTCTATCCTGCCCTCCCACTGCCTTCTTACCTGCTTGCCTCTGTGGGAGCAATATTTCTTCTTTTCTCTCTCTCTCTCTCTCTCTCTCTCTCTCTCTCTCTCTCTCTCTCTCTCTCTCTCTCTCTGTCTCTCTCTCTCTCTTTCTCCCTAACCCTATATTTTTATAAATGGGAAAATTCAAATTTAGTTTTTATTTTTTTTCCAAGTAAGATAAGGGTAACTGGAAAACATCTATCATTGCTTTCTTATATTTTTATGGTTTTTCATTTAACTTTTATAAAATATACTTATAGTTTGCAAATATGGAAGTTGCATGGTAAATGTAAGTGATAAGACATCCTTTCACCTTTTTATAATCAATGAAATGGAACATAGCATATGAAAGGGCTAACTACTAAACTTTTAGCTGAAACCATCTAGGAGTAAATAAATGCTATCTATTAATTGCTTGTAAGGTGTCAGAACTTTTTCTAATCACCTTCATAGGCAATTAACCTGTTTTATTTTCTCTTGAGTAACCAGAGAAATAAAACACCCACTAATTCTTAGATGAATAAACAGAGGTAGGAGACTATAGATTAAGTAATATGCCTAAAGCCATATGACAACAGAGTGACAAAGAAGAAAAAATAGTATCAATTATGATATTACAGTTTGTACCTTATGGCTAAATGCCATAGTTATTATAAGCAAATATTACATATATTAAAAATTATGCATCTGTAATTTTGCAACTTAAGAGGTTATTTTAAGACTCTGGATACAATTAAATACTTTATTTAACTGTTGGAGATTACTGATTGACAAGATTTTGTCAGTCCTTAATCCACATATTCAAAAAATTACAAATTCACTTTAACCTTTAAAATACATGCAATTAATCATTACTTACTATACCCCTATCCAGTGGTCGGCAAGCCACGGCTTGTGAGCTACATACGGCTCTTTACACATCCGGCAGCGCTCAGGGGTTACTCCTGGCTCCATGCTCAGAAACCCCTCCTGGCAGGCTCAGGGGACCATATGGGATGCCGGGATTCGAACCACCGTCCTTCTGCATACAAGGCAATTGTCTTACCTCCATGCTATCTCTCCTCTTCTGTGTGCCAGGCGGCTGCTCCAGGAGTCAGGACTCTGCTCCTAGCCTCTGTCAGTGTGCGCCCTGTGTGCAGCCCCAGCGGCCTGCTCCACACAGCTCTGATCAGAACCAAGACCATCACATTAGTGTTTGTGGCTTTGTCAGTCCTAGTCAGGATGTAATTTTCTCTATGTTGTAAGGCAAATTTTACGGAATTTAATATTATCGATAAATAATATTTTAAATTTTTTTATTAGTTGTGCTATGTGTATCCTTCCGACCTATGTGGATACTTGCATGCAGAATATTCTCATTAAAAACTTATTGAAACTAAAAACAGTGTACCATCCTATGTATTTTCGGTTTTAAAAATGTGGCTCTCAAAATAAATTTCAATCGTGCTTTTGGCGAGATTTAGCTCAGTTGAAAAAAATGGTTGCCCACCACTGCCCTATCCTATTTGAGAATAAGTTTGAGTTCACGGTAAAATAAAATATTATTGAGTTTTTTAAATTATTTTTAAGACCGTGATTTACAATACTGCTGCAAATATAATTTCAATCATATGGAGCTGGAGTGGTGGCATAAGTAGTAGGATGTTTGCTTCGCAAGCGCTAACCTAGGAAGAACCATGGTTAGATGCCCCTGTGTCCCATATAGTCCCCCAAGACAGGATGGCTCTCTGAGCACATAGCCAGAAGTAACCCCTGAGCATCACTGGTTGTGGCCCCAAAACCCCCCAAAATGTATATAGTTTAAGCATATAATTTTGTGAGATCACACCCACTGACAATATTGGGAACTTAATTGCTAGACAAATTCTTAAGATTATCTTTCAATTATTTTTATTTTTACTATATTTACTTATAATCCACATGTTATTAGCAAGGTAATTTGGTAATTGTTCCTCTGACTCATTTTCACTCTTCACTCACGATACATTCCATGTTCATCCATAGAACACTGAACTGGAATATTTCATTTGATAGATGTTACTTTGATTCATAAGCAAGGTAAGGTTTTGTCTGATTCACTTAAAAATTAAATTTTATTAAAAAATTAGTTTTTGTATATAGTCATATGACAATGAGTATTTTGAGTAACCATATATACAATCATGCAATCTAACCATTCCTTTACATATATTTGTGCCATATTTATTTAGTCAGTCAATTTTCCGGCCCAGAAAAAAATGAATTCTGTTCTTCCATTTTGACTTGCTCAAAATTTTAAATGAAAAGTATTAGAAAATATTCAGTATTTTGATTTAGATTTCTTTCACTTAACTAAAGGCACTTAGGATATCTAGTTTTGTATCACTACCTAATATATTTCTGACTGCCATACTTTTGCAGAGATGAACCTGCTTATTTATGAAAAATTACCTAGTTGAAGGACATTTACATTGTTTCCTATATGTGGTAATTAAATATAAAAGTGCCTCCAACATTTACATACAAATGTTGTGCTCTCAGAAGAATAACTCCTCTCTGTTAAATGCTTGCAGAATAAAATTCTAGATTTTTAGTTTGAACATAAATTCAATAGAAACTGTCAAACTATTTTTAAAAAAATATTTTGAATGTTCTCAGAATAATAGTAAGTTCCAAATTTTTTCTCATTCTCACAAGCACTTATTTGTTGACACAGCATTCCCAGTATTATAACATCAAATTCTTCAGAGATTTAACAACATGAAAAATATCTATGTTAAGACTGGAGGGACATTATAATGGGTAGGGTGTTTGCCTTACATGTGGCCCACCTAGGATATTTTTTTGTAACCAAATGGAATTTCCCATGATCCTCAGAAATGTGAAGCCAGGAGTAACTCCTGACCACCTTCACATGTGGCCCACCAAACAAAACTAACAAAAAAAGCTATCTTCAAATGCAAATTAGATACAATGAGACTTCCTTAACTTACTTATAGAACTGTTACCATATTGAAAATAAAAATGCCAATATCAAATTTTGATAAGCATGCAGATTAATTTTCCTGGAATTTAAAATGTTTAAATGAATATTTATGTTTTCATATCAAATGTTAATCTGAAGCAATGGAAAGAAAACTCCCAAAGAAAATGAATATCTAGTTATTTTACTTTTTTTCCCTTGCCTCAAACAAGAGCATAAGCATGAACAATGAGGGGCTGGAATGATAGCACTGAAGGGTACATTAACCCAAGCTTGTCATGAGTGATTTCTGAGCACAAAGCCAGGAGTATTCCCTGAGATCACCAAATATACCCTCCCAAAAAGTAAAACAGAAATCTGAACTTTTGTCTATAAATTATTTTGTGACAGTCTGTTTTTCATACTCAACATCCCCATCTTTGTAGCATAGTTGATCTTCTAGAAATCCTAACTGATTTTTAACATCATTTTAATAAAACTCTAATCCATATCTTTCTAAAGTGTGTTTCTTATGAGTGAGCCATACTTTTTACTATTTTTTGTGGGGTCACACCCAGCAGTGATCAGGGGTTGTTCCTGCTCTGTGCTCAGAAATCACTCCTGGCAGGCATGGCGGAATATAGGGTTGTAGGGATTCGAACCACCGTCCTTTTGCAAACAAAGCAAATGCCTTACCTTCTTGCTATCTCTCCAGCCCTATTTTTTTTTACTTTTTTATGTGTGAAAAACGACTTAATATAATAAATTTTTGTTGTTACAGGATGATTAAAGAGGTTGAATACATTACGCTTGAATTCAAATACATCCTTTTTTTGAATGTTTTTCATTTGAATTGACCCAACACTGCTTTTCTTAAATTTTTGTGTTTACTGTACATTTTTTCTTCCATTAGTCCGTTTGAAATATACACAGATTCAGGGGTCCTCAAACTTTTTAAACAGGGGGCCAGTTCAGTCCCTCAGACCATTGGAGGGTCTGACTATAGTAAAAACAAGACTTATGAACAAATTCTTATGCACACTGCATATATCTTATTTTGCAATGAAGAAACAAAACAGATACAAATACAGTATGTGGCCTGCGAGCCATAGTTTGAGGACCACTGCGAGGACCCCTGAATCTGTGTATATTTCAAAAGGACTGATGGAAGAAAAAATGTACAGTAAACACAGATTTGTATTTTAAAAAATTGGGTATGTTGTTATGCTGTGTATTGGATTGATCTTTAATTTTTTTAATGCATCAGTGTGGTGATTATAATTTGATTAATTCTTAAAGACTAAGTCTTAGAGGTTAGTGACAGGGTAAATTTATGTCCCTTAAGGCATCTTAAACCAGTTACAAATATGCATCTCATTAAGGTTATGAGGATGAATATAAAATAATGAGTCATATTAAAAGCAGTCAATATTTACTTCTTGTGTTCATTAACTCAAGAAATATAAATGAAAAATCCACTGCTAAAGTTATTGATGGTTGTAATTTAAGTAAATTTATGGACTACATTATTGGAGAGCTTATATATTTAGTAATGATTTTCATCCTTTGCCCATTATACCAAACTTTAAATGATAAATGGTCTTGAAATGTTTTCACAACTGTGATACTGACAAATTTGAAAATTAAATGACATATCTAGGTGATAAGATCATAAGAAAAACTTTGGAACCAAATATAAACTTTTTAATAAAGCAATTTATATCATGAATAACTATTCTTCAGAAGATTTATTAATACCAGAGGCCAATTAAGAAAGTCACAGAATAAATTTGTCTTGGGGATGGAATGAAGTATAAGCAAGTGTAAGAAAGTTATTTGTTTAAGATTTTTATTAGAGTAGATATGCTTGAGGCTTATGCCCTAGAAAGAAATGATTCTCGTAGTCTGTAGTGAAGTTAGTTATCTAAAAATTGGGAAGGGTTGTTCTAAATATTTAGTACCACGCAGTATCATTGAAGTACTTTAACTTTCCCCAGCCACAATTTATTAGATATTTGAAATCCAAATGTTCCTCAGCCCTGCTTAAACCTATTTTTATCTCAGCTGATGTTGCAATTTTGTTCTTATAGACCTGTCAGGGACAATTTTTTTAAGGTTAAAGCATAATTTCAAGCTTTTCGCTTTATTTCTTATACTAACATTTATTTTTATTCTGAATCATGTACGTTAACTGTTTGCCACATATGTGCTTTTTACAAGTTTGCACATCAGTTTTCTTTTTAGTCTGTATCTGGGTTAACTTTAGCCACAATATGATGAAACTGTATGCAAAAATACATATCAGCACATATTAGAAAGACATGAATTAGTCACCAAGTCGCTAGAATTGTGTTTTCATGCTATTTTTGAATAAAATATATATGGTAAAAGCAGATAACTTGGCAATACTTTTTGGCATTATCCAGAGCTCTTTGTATTCTCCACACTACTTTTTAAAATTACCCACAATTTGTCATAACTTTCAAAAAATAATTAAAATATGATGATAAAATATTATTCTCCTCTTGCTTGGAGAAGATAAAAGTTCAATTCTGCATATCTCATAATCAGCCCCTGAACTACACTAGGAGAGATTCTTGAATACAGAGCCAAGATTAAGTAATGAGTATGGCTGAAGTAATCTCTTAAAAAAGAAAACAATTTTCCAATTTTTTTTATGTTTTTGGGCCACACCTGTTGACCCTCAGGGTCAACTCCTGGCTATGTGCTCAACAATTGCTCTTGGCTTGGGAGAACCATATGGGAAGCCGGGACATGGAACCGCTGTCCACCCTGTGTCAGCCACATGAAAGGCAAACACCCTACTGCTGCACCATTGCTCCAGCCACAATTTAACAAAATTTTATAAAATAATAAACTAGCTTCTTCAATAATTCAAATTACAGCTTTATAAGAAATATAGTAATTGAAGAATAAACTAAGACAAGTGTCAGGGTGAATAAGTAATTCAGTGTGGCTTTTTTTAAATAGGTAATGTCATAAGAAGACTAGCTAAATAGAGAATACCTCATAAAGACTGAAATTATACAACCATAGCTACAGCACTGATCGAAGGAGAGACTTAGAAAATTTTTTGAACATTTTAAGTGGACCCGGAGACTATTCAGCATGTTTCTCTTAAAATTATTTTTTCAGATTTATGAGAAAATATACATTGTTTGCTAACTCACGTGGCATTTAGCACTTTATTTATAAAAGCCTTAGTGCACTAATAGAATATCTAACCATATTTCTACAGAAGACAATATCTAGGAACCAGCTCATGGACTTTTTTTTTCTCTTCTGGTTTTGAGTGATATGTAAATTTTACTCTCATTTTCTCCTGTTCCTCTTCATGCATACTTCTATGTCATGAAAACCACTTCACTAATTCTCTTTATTCTATTCTCTCATATCAATCCCATTCACCTTCTCATCATATAGCACTCGTATCTTATTCTCTGTTTAACCTTGTCTCTCAGCCTATTACCAGGCTGAGATATTGTCCAATTAAAGGCAAGCTAGAATAGCTAAAGATTTCTATTTCATTTTTCCTGACATTGAATAAAATATAGTCTCTCTATTTTCTATTCTATAAAATAAGAAATATCTTTTTTTCTCTCAAACTGCAGTAGTCATGTAATTTCCAAGTACAAAATCTTAACTATTTTCATATTCTTTTCAATTATTGCCCCATATTGTATATCCTGTGGTATTTATTTTTCCTCTCTTCTTAAGAATAAAATAATCTTTACAGTTATACAGTGTTTTCAACCTTAATGAGTAGGGCTCTCCTTTTATTAGGATACTAGTATATCATTAATTAATGATGTATTGCCCATCTCAGGCCATCTCCTAATTCAGCAAAATGTAGATGATATACAGGACTCAGATATATAGGAAACAGTACATAACAGTACATGTTATGAATCCCATTCTTTTGTCTTTGGGAGGAATAGCATACCTGGCTGTGCTCAGGGAGCTCTCTTAAAAGATTCAGTTCTAATATGGGGTGTCAGAGATCAAATTCCAGCCAGCTTCATGTAATACAAGCACCCTACTCTCTATACAATCACTCTAAATCCACTGTTGCCTTGTAATAAAGTCTTTTTCATAATATAATTATATTAGTGTTGTTTTTCATGGTTTGTTTAACAAAACTACTGCACCTTCACCACAATCAAAGTCTGATTTTTTTCATTTTCATTCTGTTGCTGTCTGAGAAATGCTGTTAATCTTTCTCAGTGTGTGTGTGTGTGTGTGTGTGTGTGTGTGTGTGTGTGTGTGTGTGTGTGGTGTGTTATAAAACTATCTTAACTAAACTTCATAACAAAAATTGTTCAGGATTCTTCATGATGACCACCTAATTTCTTAAATTATATTTTTCTCTACATCATCTATAAATCAATAGTTCTCAAATTTCTAGTGTTCTTCATTTTCAGTGTCAGATCTTCTCTCATGTAAAGCTTGCAATATACCACTGTGTGAGCCATTTCCCAGCCCTTAATCTTTCTTAACATAGAAATGTCTCTACTACATAAAATTTGAGATTCAGTCGCAATATTTGAGCCAAATGCTAAGATACCACCTAAATTAACTTTAACATTTTGCCTATTAATTTTAAAAACTATACTTCTCAAAAAACTGGATTTCTTCACTTGAAATTATTTCTTTTAATTTTGCATCATGACTGGCTTTGCTCAGTACTTTTTCCTAATTCTGCACTCGAAGATCATTCTAGGTGGGGCTCAGTGGACTATGGTGCTAGGTATTGGCCACATGGAAGGTAAGTGCTTTATGTTTTGTACTGATTCCCTGGCCAAACATTCATCTAGATTTTCTTTATTTTTTATTCTTTTATACTCTATTTACTCTTGAAATTCTGATGTTTCTTTTTTATTCTCTATGGCCAGTTTAAGCAGCTTTCAGATATCCATTACTACCATATTATTTATTCTTTGGTTTGCAAAAGCTTACAGTTTGTTTCCTGAAAATGATCACTCTGAAAAAAATTGGGAATAAATAGTAAAGAGATAGTATTGCTACCTGTTAAGTTATAGTATTTTAAACTTTGGTGCCTAAAAGAATTAAAGGTAAAAAAATAAAGAGCAAGAATAGTGTCCGCAATAGAAGAAGTCTGGGAGTTAGAAGGGGGATGAGTAAATGGGAAAATTGGTGGTGGGAAAAAACATGTAGAAGGGATAGATGTAACATTATATGAATATAAAACAATCACAGACACCTTATTAACTCTGTACCACTTGGTGATTTATTAAACAAAAGGAAAGAGAAAGAGATTACAAAGTCCTACTGAATCAAATATGTTGCTTCAGTAGAGCAATATTTTTATCTAATCATTTTCTTTACTCATAAGATCATTTTATCTATTATCTCATTAGTTGCCAAAAACTAGTAATTTGAATATTTCACCAAAATTATAAATTTATATATCCAGATGCTCATTTTCAGATTTTTCTTAGGCTATTAATCAATAATATCTCAAAGATAACTCATTCAAAGAGGAACTCGATTTGTGCCACAGACAAAACTTGCTTGATTGACAAAATTTGCTTGATTTGCAATTAGTTTATAGTGTACCAAAATCCAAGTGAGAATTTTTTGTTTGATTTTGTTTTTGTTTTTGTTTTTGGGTCACACCTGGCAGCACTCAGGGCTTACTCCTGGCTCTATGCTCAGAAATCGCTCCTGGCAGGCTCAGGGGACTATATGGGATGCTGGGATTTGAACAACCGACCTTCTGCATAGAAAGCAAACACCTTAGCTGCATGCTATCTATCTGCACCCCAAGTGAGAATTTGAGTTATCTGAACTTCACTTGAATTTGTGTTTCTCAGCTATAAGTCTTATTGACTTTCCAAGCAAAATTTATCTTGATAGTGGCTTTTCTTCTTACAGTGTTCTTGTCTGAAATATTTGTGCATGCTTGCCATCTAATACTTGCTTCTTTAGTATGTTAGAGTTATTGCTTTTAGTTATGCTTCTAAAATGTTGACAATTTAAAAATCTCCATAAAGAGCATATATTATCATTTTTGTTGCCTTCTGGAATAAATTCTGAATATCATATCTTTTTTTTTTTATAAGCTTGCCTTTTTGGCTTAATCTTAATTTGTATTCATACCAAACGAGTGTGACCTACTAATCAAATTCTATATATGTTGTGGAACAAATCTGCCTTTATTTGTACACTTTTATCTGCAGATGATGTCTTTATTTCTTATAGAACTGACTATATCAACTTTCAGTGTTGCTTTCTTGGTAGAAATTTTGGATCCCACTCCTTACTATTGAAATTGCTTATTTCTCGGAGAAGAAATATTTAGCTCATAATGCAAAAGTATTTATGTATAACTTCTATTTTGAATGTTGAAGTGAATGTTTTGTTTTTCATGTTTTACATTTTTGGAGGGGCGTGAATTTGATGTTGCACCCTGCTGTGCACAGGGCTTACTTCTGGCACTGCACACAGGAATTACTCCTGGCAGGAATTGGGAGACTATATGCAGTACCAAGATTTAGCTCAAGTTGACTGTGTGTATGGCAAGCTCCTTACTCTTTCTCAGATCCTATGTGAACTACTTTAGTTTTAAGTAATTTTTCTTTTAACTACAACATACAACATATATTAGGAACTTAAATGTTAAACTAAAAATAATAAAATAATTGTTAATGTGCAAAATTAAGAACCATATCTGAACTGGTGATATTTTAAAACATAATACTGGAAACATTATATTACCATGTTAATATCGTAATAGACTCAACAGTATCTAAACAACAGTAATCCAACAATAATTAAAAAATAATTTCACTATTAAGAGTGAAGATAAATATGTTAAAAGGCTAAATCTTTTGTAGAAATAATAAATTAATACCTTAAAACTACCTAATACAAAAATGCAGTTAAATCATCAAGAATGATGGGACAGGGCAATGGCGCAGCAATAGGGCATGTATGTACCTTTCTGGCTGCTGACCCAAGACGGACAGTGGTTCTATCACCCTGTGTTCCAGATGGTCCTCCGAGTGAGGAGCGATTTCTGAGCGCATAACCAGGAGTAACGTCTGAGTAATCCCTGATTTTGGGTATGGCCCAAAATCAGAAGAAAAAAAAAAGAATAAAGGTCTAAAATTCCTATTATTTACTTTCCAATCATTTATGACAAGTAGCGACTACTGTGCCATCATTTTTAGTTACATGATCATTACAATTAGTGAATTAATATTACACCTTATGTAATATAGGTTCAGTACTAGGAACCACCATAGAAATGTTCCAGCTATGTCAAGCCTTTCTTCCAGGACAGGGGTTTCCAAATTTGGATACTCATGAAAATCACTGCTGAATATTTAAATAAATAATGATTCTGTGTCCTAATTAACAGGAGAACCTGATTTTAGTATTATTGGACAATGTAGCCCAATGGTGTATATTTGTGTGTATGTATGCATATATATAAACATAATTTATATTATATAATATAAACATAAATTATGTATAATTATATTATATATAGTATAAATATATAAATAAATTTACATATATAACCCCCTTAATATGGTCCTTATATGCTTTGTCCTTATAAGTTTTGAACCCCTTGAACTCTTAACCTTCACAAACAAAAAAAATTTTAAGGAATATTTCTCTAGCATTTATAATCAGAATTAGAACATTGCTTAAGAGCTTTGTTTCTGTAGTTGTTATGAAAAATGTGACATTGGTATTGTCCTGTTAAATTTCCTATAACTCTTTTAGTCTTTAATGCACTCTTCTGAATAGTTTTCAGAAAACAGGAAAATCACCAGAACAGTAGCACAGCCCGTTACATGGCAATATAACATTTCCAGACTACTTTCATCAGAGACAAAGACGATTAATAATATCTGGCCTTTGAAACTTATTATTTTTCTGCTCGAGAACTACTTGACATGACCTTTCACCATACAGTGAGAGGCTCAACTTTTCCATGGCCAATGTAAGAATGAGGAAGCTTGTCAACACTTGACATTTTAAAATGTAATTGTTAGATAGCAAACTGACTCTAGTCCGAGGATTAATCTTATAAAAATATACATTTCTGAAGAAATACATATTTTAAGTCTTATTGACATATTATTTTATACTACATTTATAATTTCTTTATCATTTTGAAGCCCATTTCCAGTTTTTATTATTTTACTCATTAGCAAGATGATATACATTTTTAAAAATGTTTTCAGCCTTAAAACAATTCAGCAATTGTTTTAAGAGATATTGTAAAAGAAAATATGTCTCTTGGGCCCGGAGAGATAGCATGGAGGTAAAGCATTTGCCTTTCATGCAAAAGGTCATTAGTTCGAATCCCGGCATCCCATATAGTCCCCCAAGCCTGCCAGGAGCGATTTCTGAGCGTGGAGCCAGGAGTAACCCCTGAGTGCTGCCAGTTGTGACCCAAACACAAAAAACAAACAAACAAAAATATGTCTCTCTGTCTCTCATATATTCGAATCAGTTTAAATTTTTTTCACATTTTGTAAATTAAAATTTTTTTCAGCAGGTCATAATTAAATTTTAAAAATATCACAGCTGTTTTTATGGGATAACTTGAATTAAAATATTTTATACATATCATCATATATTTGTGTTTGTTTAAATTATGTAATCTGTTTGTTTAAATATTTAATTATTAATATATTTTAATTTGGGGGAAGTGCTCCTAAATAGAGATTAAGGGACTGTTACTCAGAAAATAGTGCCAGCAGATTAATTGTAGGGCTCAGGATCTATTGCTGCATGGACCCTTTGCTGCCCAATATTGTCCTAATAACATATTCAGAAAAAGTAATATTTGGGAAATCATGTGGTACCTGGAATTGAACCATTGTCTGCCTTAAGTAAGACATATGCCTTGACTTCCCTATCTAGTTCATGTATTCTTTTATCCAGTTCCTGATGCATCCCTTCAGATTAAACATTATGAAGAATTTAATAGTATTTTATTTTTAATTAAATGTAACTAAATATTCCTGCACAAAATGACTGTTATTATCTGTTCTGATATATGAAGCAACACTACATAGTTCAATGAATTTTAAAAAAATATAGGGATATGTGCTCACTTTGGCAGCACATATACTGAAATTGAAACAATACAGAGGTTAGCATGGCCCCTGCACAAGGATGACATGCAGATTCATGAAGTGTTCCATATAAAAAAAATACATGGACAGATTTATAATCACTGTTTTGATTTGCTAATTTGGCATTAGGCCTGAGCCATGAATGCTACCATATGCAACCATAAAACTAGAAAAATGGATAGGGCATTTGTATGGCATGTAGCTGACCTGAGTTCGATCCCCAGCATAGATATGGTCTTCTGAGCCTGCCAGGAATAATTTCTGAATGCAGAGTCCAAGAGTATCTTTTAAATGCTGCCAGGTGTAGCCCCAAAATAAACAAACAAACTAATTTTATAGGCCTGAGATTATTTTATTTTCAGAAGTGTTTGAAATGTACTCAAAACACAGAAACAATAAAGACCCAAGACACAAGTTTATTTTAAATTACATCTTTAAAAACCAAAAATAACCATGAGGAAAAAAATTTACTTCACATTCTTCCATATTGCTCTTTATTTCAAAATGCCTGGCTTTCTAATTACATCAGTTTAGCAGTACTTTGGTTACCCACCATACACTCCAGGGAATAGAACTATTTATAATTCTGGTGATCTAAATAAGGATAATGGCAAATTTTAGAGATTGACAGCAAGAAGAGAAACAATGGATAAATAATAAAATGTAGTAAGATAGTAAATTGAAAGAAAATATTGTAACCTAAGCTAAAATCCTGGAGTAAAAACCGAACAAGGAAATGATGATGGCACCATCTTCACCAAGAAAAAATTTAAATTCTACTTAATAGTTACAAACTTAAAAAAAAAAATTACTAGTTGGGGCCGGACCGGTGAAGCAGCAGTAGGGCGTTTGCCTTGCATGAGGCTGACCTAGGACTGACTATGGTTTTATCCATGGCGTCCCATATGGTCCTCCAAGCCAGGAGCTATTTCTGAGTGCATAGCTAGGAGTAACCCCTGAGCGTCACCAGGTGTGGCCTCCAAACAAAGCAAACAAACAAAAAATACGAGTTTGGTTGCATATTTCTTATAATTTGTAGATGTTAAAATCCAATGTAGGAGAAAAGATTCTGTACTCTGAAAGTATCTGATATCCGGTTCCAGCATAAATGTTCTCATCAAAGTGACTTTAAGAACCAATTTGAACATTTCAATGTCTCACTCTTAAAACACCACTGACAGATTAAAGTACCAGTTACCAATGATCTAAAGCTAGGAAAGTTTTCCTTTTAAATGTAAACCTTTTTAAAGATCCATATAAAAAATATGTGATTGGAAACCGAAAAATACTAACTAGAGATCAGGTGAGAGTAGCTCAGTTGTAAAGCACTTGTCTTGCATGGTTGGCCCCTAGTTTGATCACTGGTACCATAATCACACATATGCTTCAACCACCATAAGCTTATTGCAGAAACTTACTCTGGTTACATAAATTTCCTTAAAGTGTTCCTGATATTTGCTCTGAACTGATATTGTTCCTCATCTGTGAATGGAGATGTTGCTTAAGGCTTTGTTTGATTATCTGGAGCAACTAATTTAACTGACTCATCTTTTAGTAATGTTTACCTCTGAATATATAAGTAAATTTTCTCTTCAAATTTGTAAGCAACATTTTTTAGTTTTTAAGTTTTCTCTTAGTCAATCTATGAATGCTCTTTTTTTAAAGCTATGGTATATTTCTATAATACCAGATCTTAAGAATTTAACTTTATCATTCTAAGCTGCCTCAAGTTCTTGGTCAATGTTTCAAATGATTATATATTGAATAAAATGAATGATGATGGGTATGCTAAAATAATAAAATGAGTTATGCATTACTACATGGAGTAAGTAAATAGATAAAGGGAAGAGTTCTTAAATCTTTTCTGTTTTGTTTTGTTTATGTTTGGGAGGGGGCACATCCAGCAGCACTCAGGGGTTACTCCTAGTTCTGTACTCAGAAATCACTCCTGCTCAGGGGATCATACGGGATGCCAGGAAGTGAACCAGAGTCAGTCCCAGGTTGGCCCCATGCAAGACAAACACCCTACCACTGTGCTATCAAACCAGCCCATAAATATATTTTAGAAACTGCATATGAAATGGTAATATGGGATTGTTTTAGTAATTTAATATGCTCATTTGGTCCAAATTCTACACCAAAATATATTTTGATTTTATTTAATAGCATATCTGTGAGTGATTTATGTCTTATAAAATGCCAATCATATTTTATAAGAAAATAATGATTAACTATTTAGCCTGCTGATCAATTTAATAGGTTTAGTTTTTTCCTTTTTGCTCTTATTTTAAAATAGATTGACTTTCATGTTAGCCAATTGACAGTCACTACACATATAATTAAAGTAAGGAAAATTTAGTTGTGGAACTGCAATTATAAATGTACAGATTTTAGTCATTAACATAATTTAAGAAGTCTTGAATAGTGCCTTTGAAACCAAAATTTATTTACAGCTCAATGAGATGCTACATCTACAAAATTAATAATTTAAAAATTAGATGACCACATCTATTGAATATTTATTTATAAATAAATGGGATCCATGCCAACTATATTTTTTATTTATTTTATAATATTTCTACATTGATTTATGTTGTTGAAAACTCAAGCTTTAAGGATATATGAAAAGACAGAGATTTGGAAATTGTATGGACAGTAGGCCCCAGAGATTTTTCAATGAAAAGGAAGTAATGTAAAAGCTGAGAAGAGTAGATGCACTCCAAAGCCCAATCATATCTAACTCATTAGCTATACTGAAGTTGGCACTAAATGCAACCAATACTACTCTTCATTGGAATTGAACTATAGAGCAGAGAAAAGAAAAGCACTCATGTGAAATACATAAGTCTATCAAAACATAAGAGAAGCCAATGTTATTAAATGAGGTCAAACTTTTATTTTAATTGTTCTTCTGAATGAACCAAAATATAGATAAAGGAAACAAAACAAATCCAAAGTTTGCATTCATTTTTAGCACATTCTTTTGGCTATGTTTGAATCACAAAATTAAGTTTAAAAATTTTGGATTTCTAAATAGTAAGTTAATATAATGGTAAGGTTATTGCACTGCATGCAACCAACCCTATATATATACATATATATAAACACACACATATATATGTTCTGCATACATCCAATCCTATATATATGGTCCACTGAGCAGAGTTCACCAGTAGTGAACTCTGAGCACAGAATCAGAAATTTTACAAAATTTACCTTTGTAAAATATATATACTATATACATTTTCTGAGGAAAAATTTAATCAAACTAGAGTACTTCATAAAATTTCAATTTATGGAAATGAAGAATTTAAGTTAGAATTAGTCTACATGATATACTATTCTACATAGAAAATCAATCGGAGGGTATTATTAAAAAAAGATTTTTAAAGTTTGGTGAAGTAATTACAAAGTAAATGCTAGAAAGAAATTTGTGTCAATGTATTTTTTGTTGTTGTTTTATCAATATCCAGTTCCTCCTGCATAAAGTGTGTTGTAAACTAGCCCCATGAAATAAATGACTTTGGCCTTAACTGAATACTACTTTCTGTAGTACATCAAAATCCAAGGCTGCTGAGAATAAGACTAACTTACTTGGCAGTAATCTACATCCAGTGGCATTTAGAAAGCTTTAATAATTATGATGAAATTAAAACCTAAGAATTTAGGTAGCACATAGGTAAACATGCTCTAAAATGTAGGTAAAAATAATCATGACCTCTAAAATGTTTGTGTCCATTGAAAAAGGCTGAACTAATTAGGAAAGGAAGTTGAAATGAATTATTTATTTTCAAAATGTTTCAAGTAGAGCAATTCAGAATTAGCTAGTAAATTTAGAAATTATATCCTATTGATGAAATAAGACAGCGCTTAATTCCATTTGTACAATCGACTTAGCATTTAATCTTTACTAATTTAAATGGTCGAAAAGTATGTCTTTTTATTTAAATACCTATTTTTAGTAATAATAAAAACTAGGCAATTTTAAGTCAATAGCATGGCAGGCTTTACACACATAGATATTCAATTTTGATCTATCTACATATCTACTTACCTACATGTCTACCTACATATAAACATATATATATATACATATATATATACCTATTTATCTATCTATCCTCTATCTATCAATCACCTATTTATGGGTATGTGTATATATATTATATATCTATATATATGCCTAGTACAATTTTTCTCAAATTGTCTCTCTATAAAGAATCAGTAAATTTATTTAAATGTGTTAAACTAGCCTTCTAAATTCTACCGAAACTCCAATGATTTGGGATTAGTTATTAAAATTCTGATTAATATAAGCATTTATTTTCTTGTAATTTGAACAAACACAGGGTCACTTTGTGTTTCTCACTACTTTTATTAAAATTTTACTTGACCAAATTAAGCAGGTTCCTTAATTCAATGATTTTTCATTAATTATAGAGTCTTATGTTTCAAGCAAGTCAATACACACAACTAATAAACCAATTCACATAACTAATCCTTTATCATTTTAAGTTTAAGTATATCTACATCCCATTTGCAAATATGCCCAAATGAAAAAATGTTTTTGTTAATCTCTGATTAATCTGCAATTCACATGAAAAGCCATTTTTAATACTCTCAGTTTACTCACAACTACCAAATAACTGGATATAAAGAAAATGCCTTCCTCCCTCCCTCCCTTTCTCCCTTCCTTTCTCCCCCCTCCCTCTCTGCTTCCCTCTCTTCCTCCGTCCCTCCCTCTCCATCCCTCCTTTCTCCCTCCCTCCTCTCCTCCTTCCCTTTCTTCTTCCTCCCTCCCTCCCTCCCTCCCTCCCTCCTTCCTTCCTTCCTTCCTTCCTTCCTTCCTTCCTTCCTTCCTTCCTTCCTTCCTTCCTTCCTTCCTTCCTTCCTTCCTTCCTTCCTTCCTTCCTTCACTATCTTTCTTTATTTTAAAATCTCATTTAGATGATTGTGCTTAATTCTGGCTCTCTATTCAGGCATATATATAGGACTCTGAGGATTAAACCTGGTAGGTTATATTCAAGGCCTATATTGTTTTTCTATTGGACATACTAGGCTTCAATATTAATTTCTGTGAACTTATTTTTTGGCAATTACTGTAAATCATAACACCATCATTTTATTTGTATAAGAAAGAAAAATATAATTATTCTATTAAAGAATTAATTTAATTATTCCTTAATAGAAGAAATAGAACAGTAAATTATAAGTCAGAGATTGGGCATAATTAGTTTAGTTGCCCAAACTAATTACAAATTGTTTAATGCACTTTAGTACATAAATAAACTGCTTAATATAATTCGTCCTCTTTTACACCGCAAATCCATCTCTATAATTTAGTACAAGAGCCTATTCTGGGACTTGGGCTGATCTTTTTATTCTTCCACAGATAATAAAAGTGTAAAAGTAGAGTTCTGACAAAGTCTGAAAATGAAAAAACTAAGATATTCTATAAATATGTATGGTAGCATTTTGAATTAATAATATAAAGTCAAATTTAACAAAGAAACTGTTCAATTAATACATTGACAACAAATTAAATATATATATATATATATATATATATATATAAAACTTCATATCTGTTTTTCTCAAGGCTAAGTTTTCTTTCATCCTAAATAATAAAAGAACATTAAGGAGTATCTTGATAGGAAAAAAAATCACAATTATTATACAATTAGGATAGGTAACAAAAAAGAAAAAAGGTTGATAAAAATGATCTAAAAGAAACAGACACATGCAAAAAAAATGATTTGACCCATTTTACTTTTTGTTTTTTACCTATGCTAAATTTAAAAGTAGCTGAAAGTAGCTCAATTTCTTATATACTGTCTTTCAGTTTTCCCCTTTTCATAAGTAATGATTTTTACAAAAACGGGAGAGGGGAAGTTAGAGTTTTTTTTTTTTTAAAGTAATTTCCATTCTTTACAGGTAAAGATTATGATGGGAAATTACTGAGTCCAACGGAAACACTTCAATACATTATATTTGAATGCCTTAACCTTACCACATTTCAAATAACCTCTCAGTTTTTCTGTCCATAGGGGTTCCTGGATACAAAGTGTGAACATTCTATGGTGGTACCTCGGTGCTCAGTCACACGAGGCACCATACTCTGCTTGAATCATGAAAATGGCCAGATAAAACTCTTTAACATGCCCTTTATCTCTAGATTATGCCTTCTTTTAGGACCTGAAGCACATGACCAGCAGATCACTGAAGCAACAACTGAGACCTACAGATTTTTACCACAGGGCCTAAGCATCAAACACGTTCAACCAAACTAACACGCCCTTGCTCTTATACCCTCTCTTCTCATTACTTCGTATTTTTTGTTGGTGTTGGTGTTTGATTGTTGGTTTCTTTTGTTTTGTTTTTCCTATTCTCTCTTCTTGTCTCCCTCTTCTTCCACCTCCTCTTCCTCACTATCATCAATTCAATCTATGTCAAATAAAAACCACATGGTTACCTCCTCTATGTGAAAGGAAAGCTAATATATAGGGTGCTGTGGACAAAACTGAAAAGGGTAAACACCTATATAGATAGACCTCACTAACACAATGGTCAGTACTCAAGACACGAAACCCATACATACCCAAAATTTGACCTATTAGTTCCCTTTCCTTACAAGTACTATACTTAGTACTCAGCGCACCTCTTGCCTTCCACACCTCTCTACATTAATATACACCTAAACTAACTTCTATATGGTTATATGTGGGCAGGAGCACACAGAGATAGGAATCCTCCTTAAGGGACAAACCTAAACCACAAACAACCCATACCTATACCCTATATAACCCCTCCCATATACTATTCCCTCTCCCTCCTCCAGAAATCCGACTATTCCTTCACCCCTCAATTGCACCCCCATATCCCCACCACACTATAACTCTTCACCCTCAGTTCTTAATTCAGTAGGTATCAAGACCGACTTCCTACCCCAACGAGCCAGTACCCACTACCCAAGTGAAGAGACACCCACTCAAACTCCCGGCAAGAAAATGCAACCAACACCCAGACTGACCCATGTAGTGTGGTCCTCCTAATCACCTCTCCCTAATGTGAACTGAGGCTTGAACTAACTCCAAAGGACACCCACTGCAAGAACTCTACCCAAGAACTCCCTGCCTGGACCGCACACCTCACAAGGAAATCTCAAAAGACAATGGGGAAGCCTATACTTTCATCATAAGTATAGACCTATATAACATAAATTCTCTTATCCTATTTCTCCCCAAATGTAAAGTGATCTCCTGTATCACTTTCTTCCTTTTTCTTTGTTTTGTTTTGGTTTTTTTTTTCTTTTTTTATTCCTATTAGTTTCTTTTGTTTGTTTGTTTTGTTTTGTTTTAGTTTTTGTGATTTGATTTGATTTGTTTTTGCTTCTTTTGGGTCACTTCTGGTGGCACTTGGAGGGTGCTCCTAGATCTATGCTTGGAGAATGCCACGGGTGGGCACGGGGGACTATGGGGGATGCCGGGATCTGAGCCACCATCCTTCTACAGGAAGGACAGATGCCTTGTCTCCATGCTATCTCTCCCGGCCCCACTTTATTCATTTAATTACGTCTTTTATTTAATCTTTTTTTTAAAAGAAACTTTTTTTCCTTTAGATATGTGTGAGTATATATATTCTTAGTTTTTGTCAGGTGTCTGTTTTCTTTTCTTTCCACCCCCAAATCCACCAGCAATATAATGCAGCACCACTTCCTCCTGCAAAGACATATTAAACAAAGGGGAAATTGTACATGTAAAAACAAGCTCTTATCTACTAGGGATAAGAACTCTTACTTGTTTACAACACAGGGACATTTCCCACCCTGAATGTATGTCATGTGAAAACAACTTAGGCTCCAGGGAACTAGACACCGACTGTCCAGCCTTGACTCCTAGATCCCAGACATAGAAATGACAGAGTTCTCCACAACAGCTCCAGGAGCCAAATCCCCTCCAGGGCATTCACAATGCTGCTCTGATGTCAACATGCGCCAGTTGTAAATTGATAACCTGACAATGAGGAAATGGGAACAACTAGAGCTAAGAGCAAGTTGTCCTTTCTCATCAGCTAACGATAAGACAAAATCAGAAAACATGTCACCCTTTGATCTGTGCAAAAGCCAAGATCGCTATATACAGATGACTGGTTGTTACAACCAGGACTGGACAGTACGCATCCAGGGACCAACAACAACAACAACAGCAACAAAAAGCTCTAGTCTAGCTTTTGGTCTACGATCTGCTCAACAAACAAGATCTCCAATTCCAAAGGTCTGACTGAGACAACCGCAACTAAACGAGTCTTCCGGAAAAATAATGAAAGACCTTATCCCAGGCTCCATCCTAGGAGCAACATAATGACCAAGACCACCAACTACAGAAGATGGATTAAAATGACACTGAAGAAGTATAACTGCTAGAACCGCAAAGAAAGACTTCATCATAAGCTCCATTCCTTGAGCTGCACAGTCACCAAAATTTCTAGATACAGAGGTCTGATTTTACCATCCAAGACAAAGCAGAAGTCTTCCATACAACACGAAAGCAACAAGGAGAGAGTAAATGATCATGCAAGGAGTCTATAGTTAATCCCATGACAGTATACTTCAGGCGTGGAGAAACCCTGTATCTCCTAGGCCAAGGGAATTTCTTTTGCAATATCCCCAATAGTTGTGCCTATGCAGAGGGGAAAAAGAAAAGAAAAAAAAAGCACAAAACAATAATTTTTCCACATATTTATTCATCGATTGATCGATATTTTTGGACATCTTTATTTTGGTGTAGAGATTTAAATTGATGTCTACAATTTTATTTTATTTTATTTTATCTTCTCTTTCTCTTTCTTTTTGCACTCCAGCATGATTTGATTTCAGAACCGAGACTATTGTGTGGTGGTTGTCTTTATTGCTGTAGTGCTCACTGGATATTTAATTTGATATTTCTTTCTGTATTGTTGTGGTGTTTCAATTACCTTTTTCACATCCTCTCTCAAACTGAGGTTGAAAGCCTCTAGATTGGACTCCGCCCATTTTCAGTGTATTTGACTTCCTTTTTTTCTTATTTTGTACCCCAATCTATTGCTTTTCTTTCCTTCAAACAAAACCACATAACTCGATTTATCTAGCTCCGCCTCTTTAATAGAGTGGGAAACAAGGGAGGGTACCAGGACCAAACAGATATATGATCACTAATAATAAGCTAGACAAAGAGGGGATCACCTACTCTAGCAACACGGGGGTGACGGTGGGGTATATGGGTTGCAGAAAGGGAATTGGGATGGAGGGAGTACATATTTGGTGATGAGTATTCCCTGATTCAATGTTAATATGTACCTAAAATACTACTGTGAAAGATATGTAAGCCATTATGATCAAAAAATTGTGTTTAATCAGAAATGTTCTTTGACTTACATGTATTATTATATTATATTAATTATATTATATGTTATGTTATGTTACAATATTACATTATGTTAGTTTACCTCAATCTGTTAGTCAATTTTGTCTCTTGAATAAATTCTTACAATAAAAAAAGGAAGATGAATTTAAAGAAAGTAATTTCCATTTTTGAAACTACACATTTAAGAATGTGCAGCTTAGTTTGCAAGATTACTGACATTCAGTAAATGCAAATACGCATTTCTACATTACATTGTTACCTGAGGGGGGAAGCGGAAAGGGAAGTGCCTGTGTAGGAGTAAGCAGAAATAGAATAGCTCCATACCATATCATTCCCATATGCTTCAGCATGACTTTTATATTTCTACATTGAAATCACTTCTATTTCTATGTCATAACATTGGGTGAAAATTTAAATCTTAATTCCCTTGTGCCAGAAATGTACCTCTGTGCTTCTTTACAAAAATAGTGTTGTGTGTGGATTTTTAAAAATTAGTGAAACTTTCATTGATTGTATCTATTTGAATTATAATTAAAGACTTCATTGACTAATATTTATAATCAAAATTTTTATAGACTTAAAATGATTCATATTAGTGTCCAGAGCCACAGCATAGCTGTAAGCTATTTGCTTTGTGTACAACCAACAGGAGAACTACCAGGTTTTCATCTCAGGCATACCATATGGTCCCTGGAGCCTGCCAGGAACGATTACTGAGAGCAGAGCTAGGAGTAGTCCCAGAGTGATACTGGGTGTGGTTTAACGCCCCCCTCAAAAAAGTTTCAAGTTAGATGATCATTTGATTATGAACTTAAGTTTACTCCTTGTTTGCTTATGATTTCCTCAAGGAAGAAATAAAGTAATTTTACTTTATTCTCAGAATAAAGGAATAGAATTAACTTTCATGTGTATGAAGAGTTAATTTATGACCATAGAATTAGATTTATAAAGTGGAATAACAAAGTCTTTGAGAGGAACATTTCTGGTAGTGCTCAGTGCTTTCTGTTTACACTGCACTAAGGAATCATTTCTGGATGGCTCTGGAGACTATATGGGATGCCAAGCATGGAAACTGATTTGGATGTATGCAAAGAAACCTACCCTCTTTTCCATAGCTTTGACACTAAGAAAAGTCTTTTCAACAAGTGCTGCTAAGAAAATTAAATTGCCATATTAAAAATATAATGACAATAAAAATAGCCCCCATATCATTCTACTCACAGTTTACTAAAATGTTTAATTGAAATTCTGAATCTATAGAACAATATGAAGAAAACTATAGAAAGAATTACCTGTTATAAACCTAAAAAACAATATTTTATGATATAACTGATTAAGAGGGAAAACCATAAAATAAATAGGAATATATCAAACTAAAATTGAATAAGGCCTAAGTGAATAAAATAGGACCTAAAAATAAAGATAAATAAATGATAAATAAATAAAATAAAGATTTTATTTTACTAAAATATAATACATCAAAGGGATAATATTCAGGAAATAAAAATGCACTGTCAACATTAATAGCAACAAATCGAACTGTAACACTTTTTAAAATGGGGCAAAGTATACAATAAATCTTTTGTTAGAACCACCTAAAGATGCCCTACAGGCAAATAGAAAATATCATCACTACTAACATTTCAGGGAAATACCAATCAAACCAAGATATCACATCAGAACAGTGAAAATGTCCCAAGAAAAATAAAAGTAAGAAACCTTAAGTGCCATCTAGAATGCAACATGCACACAACAGTCATTTTCACTGCTGGATGGTCAGTTGGTTGGTTCAGACTTGTAGAAAAGGAATTTGGAGAATTCATTTAGAACGCAGCTTCCATGTAACTTGAAATTATATCCCTCAGCATTTAACCCAAGAACATTAATTCAAATGTATACGTATATCAATAATTATAGCTGTACTAGTTATAATAGTCAAGCTATATATTAAAAAAAAACACAAAAACCCACAAGTATCAAATGATACATGAGTATATGAGTAGATACAGGTATTGTGATATGAAAACAGAATGTTATATTACTTAGCTTAAGAATGGACTCTTGGGGCCGGGCGGTGGCGCTGGAGGTAAGGTGCCTGCCTTGCCTGCGCTAGCCTAGGACGGACCGCGGTTCGATCCCCCGGCGCCCCATATGGTCCCCCAAGAAGCCAGGAGCAACTTCTGAGCGCATAGCCAGGAGTAACTCCTGAGCGTCACAGGGTGTGGCCCAAAAACCAAAAAAAAAAAAAAAAAAAAAGAATGGACTCTTGTAATTTCCTGTAACAAAGAAATTAAAGGGTGTTATAAAGATTTAAGTTAGTAAGGAAAAGAAAAAGTACCAGATTTTTTGCTTCTGTCATATGCAGATACAAAAAAATAAAGAATCAGATCTCTAGTGAATAAAATGTCTAAGCTATGGTTAGTAGAACTGGATATTGAAGATGTTGTGTGGTGGGGGAGGAAGAGGTATATATTGAGGTAAGAACAGGAACCTTAGAATGTGAAGTTTTGTTTTGTTTTTTTCTTTTTGAGCCTCACCCAGCAATGCTCAGAGAATTCTTCCTGATTCTGCACTCAAAGACCTGGGGGACCATATGGAAGCCAGGGATAGAATCCAGGTCAGCTTCACACAAGGCAAATGCACTTCCCACTGATCTATCATTCTAACTGATATGAAGGATTTTGACAGAGGTGTTGCGCATGAGGAAGCAACTCTAAGTATACAATAATAATATTCAAAAATATTCTAATTATATGAATTATGATACATCAATAAAATGTTGATCCAGAAAAAGCAATCTTATTTATTAGTTACGCTGAGACCATTATAAAATACCTAACAGAAAATTATCTGTCATCCTTAAATAGATGATATTTGAATATATCTTTGTAACTAACCATCAGTCCTTTTCTTTCAGTTCTCATTTTTAAATATCCCTTTAAGATTAATATAATTGTCTTCAGTCTACAAAAAAATTAAGAGGTTTTCAAAGATGCTATATAGATTTTCCAAAGCCACTGACTCAGTCAATAGCAAGTTTGGGATTTGAGACTTCCTCTGTTTGACAAAATTGTTCACACTCTTGAAGATAGAAAACTAAAAGTAGGGAGCACATGCTGACAATTATTATGTGAATACTAAATATTTGTGTATATATATATTTATATATATACTCTTCTTTGAAAAAAATCAAAGTGAGGTATAGATAAGACAGAGGTTACTATTTAGGGAACTGATAGAACTGTTTTTTTCAACACCACAAATAATTTATTAAGCCAATAAAATTTAAAAGGGATTCTAGTTTATAAAAAAAAAAAAAGGAGTACATAAGGGCCAGAGAGATAGCACAGTGCTAGGGCATTAGCCTTGCAAGCAGCCAATCCAAGAGGAAAGGACAGTTGTTTGAATCCCGGCAACCCATATGGTCCCCTGTGCCTGCCAGGAGCGATTTCTGAGCACAGAGCCTGGAGTCATCCCTGAGCGCCGATGGGTGTTACCCCAAAACCAAAACAAAACAAAACAAAGAAAGAGGACATAAAATGTTATTATCTTCTTTTTTATATCACTTTTCAAAAGCATCTATTTTATCTCTTTGGCCAAAAATATATGCTAGTTTTGTGTTTATATTGATTTGAGGGGGTACTGTGAGGTAGAGATTATAAGAAAAAAAAATGTATGTATCCAGTTACTGCTGTTCAGGGCTTACGGTTGCTTTTGTGTTCAAGGGTCATTTCTAGTACTAACTGAAAATTCACATGTGGTGCCAGGGCTCAAACTGGGGTTAGTCAGATGCAAGACATGTAGCAAGTTATCCACTAAACTGTCATTTCAGTTCCATTAACTTATTGGAAGCATAGCCACACACAAAAAAGTACTGTTTTTCTGTATTCAGACCGACTCTAAATATAAATATAACTTTTGATATTATATTCACTGTTTTATGGAAACAAAAATTAAAACATGAAAATATACCACCAAGTAGAGTACATTACAGGCATTCAACTATTTTAGCATATCAAATGTTTTAAACTTTTGAGTTTAAAAAAGTTTGATTAAATATTAATATATTGGGCTAAGGAATAGACCATTGCCTTGCATGTATTCGACTTCACACTCCAGCATCACTTTCCAAAATTAGTATAATTTAACATATTTTTGTTCTATTTCCACATATTTCAGGTTCATTTACTTTAAAATATTTTGTCCACCAGATTTCATATAAACTTCCTAAAAATTCATCTTTCACAATAAAACAAGTTTTAAAATTCTGTCATCTTTTTTCCTCCCTTGTTGAGAAAAATGATCTGGAATATATTAAATATTCATTAATGCACTTCAGTATTTGCTGATATGGAGTTTTGCGTGTTTCTCTTTTCAAATGCAAAACATTTATTCACCATGCTGTGGATTAACTAGCAATGTTTAATCTAAGTTCTTAACTAGCAATAGAAGTCATTAAAACTATATTAAATGAGATTTTTTTCACTTTTAGTCAGATTTTAAATATTAAAATACATATCTAAGTAGTTTCACCTAGTGTAAAAGTCATCATTTTTAGTTTAAGTAGCAATTGAGTAAATTATTATAGTTAGGTGGCAGTCATTTTAAATTTATATAGATCATCTAACTATCAGTCAGTTGTACTTCCATTTAATAATCTACATAATCTATTGTAATTTGAGAAATGGGTTCCCCAGATTTATACATGATAGCATATGCAAATACCTTAAGACTGGCACTATATTTATCAGTTTACAATTATAATTTAAATATTATCTTCTAAAAATAAACCAAAATTTGAATTTACTTGGCAGGAATTCATGTACTTCAATGCAAAATTTTTCTTTTTTTTTCTCATAGTGATATTTATTCAAAATACTTGCCTATTAGTGTCACTCTTTAGTTTGCTTCTTTGTTTATTTATTTGTTTTCTACCACACCTAGTTGATTAAAGGCTTTCTTTTGATTCTGTGCTCAAGTATTACTCTTGGCAGGGTTTAAGGGACTGGGGATCACAAGCAGTACTCTGGATTGAACCAGGATCTTAATTTTCTTTGTCATTTTGTAAATGTGTTCTATTGTAATTATTCACTGAAAAATAACCAGCCAGAGCATATTGTATGCTCATAATTAAAGGTATGACAGAGACTGTCTAGGTGTTCACAATTTGTAATCTTTTTTTTTTTCTTTGTGTAAGCATACCATACTTCCAGTTTTTCCTGTCTGTAGTTCAGGTGTATAAAAAGTATGACTCATGACTGGTGGATTGGAAATATAAACTTAGATTATAGGTATAAGTTTAGATTGTAGGCATAATTTAGACAATACACACATCTAAATTGGCTCATTGAATTCATATTAGGAAGTTTTATGTTGTTTATTATATTGCAAATAATCTGGGACAATGTTAAGAATCTAATAAAGAATAAAGCTAAAAGAAGTATCCTTTCCAAGTTTTTCTTTGAACTGACTAGATAAAAAGTGGTCAAGAGCTTGTACAAATTTATTTTAAAATCTAGGTGATGTGGTATAGAGATTTTCTTCATCTAAATAGTATGAGATCAAAGCAAATGTGGGAGTTGAAAAACTTCAATTTAATTAACACATTTATAAAAAATTAATATTCATATATTTAAAGCAAACATATATGTATAGATTTAAATTGCTAATATATATGCTTATTTAGATAAATAATATTGATAATTAAACATGATATCACAAATATGGATTTTCTAAAATATTGGTATTTTGTTAATATTAAATAGCTTATAGATTTTAGACAGTTATACTTTGTTATTCATTGTTGTAAACTATTTCCTAAGGTATTTCCAGATTTGCAAAGTAGCCTACTTCTATTTTCAAGTATTGAAATGTTTGATCATTCACTGATTTTTTTAATAGACTACTTTGGCAGATATAGCAGCTGTCAAAATGTACTTATTGGACCATTGTTCTTAAAAAAATGAACCATCCTCTGATCTGAGTCTGGTTTTGAACACCATAGGTATAATGGAATATAGCCCATTTTTGATGAACTTCAAAATATTTTGTCACAAATACTATAGAGTTAAATTGCTTTATTTGCTTTTGATACCAGAAAAATTATATTATTGCTATTTTTAGTTACATTTCATTTCAAAAATTGCTACTGTAGCTATTTATACCTGTTTTCCCCAGTTTTTAAGAAAATTTTGTGGCAAAGAAACGGTCAAAGCATAATTTGATGCTCTTAATTGATTAAGGAATGAGCAACAAAACAGATGAGCAAAAATAAAAGAGATTACTTTTCGATTGCTAGGATAGATGATATTCCTACACTTAATAAAAATATCAGGCTGGAAAATTATCTGTTAAAATAAAATTTAATTTATATCACTACTTATGCTCTCTATGCATTATGTATATAATATTTCTAAATATTTAAAGTAGATTTTTGGACTAATTAATTGCCAACCATATCCTCAAAGAAAATGTGAATTTGTAGAATACACATATTATACTACTCCAACAGTATTTTTACTAAGGTATTATCAAAAATAAATAAACTAGACCCAATGTAAAAAAAGATCCCTCTACATAGGTGTGCTTACCCATTGTGAATATGTAAATTATTAATGTTTTGAGAGTAAAAACATTCATATTTTATACTGTTAAACTATATACTAATACAATATTTTGAAGATCCAAATAGTAATAATAATCAAAATTTTAAATATGAAATATATGGCTTATTACTTTTAAATTGTTGTACAAGTTGTTCCCAGCCAGTATTGCTTTGAACTTACTACTAGGTAGTAACTGCAGGGGCCACTGCAGTTCTGTGAACTAAACCAAGTTATCATTGTTCAAGGCATGTGCCTTATTTACTAAAGTACATCACTAGCCTCAGTTTTGTTTATAAGAACCGAGTACCCGAGACAAATAAGTTCTACAGTGAATAAGATACTTGCCTACCATGCAGCCAACCCAGGGTTGATCCAAGCCCTACTAGGACTGATCCCTGAAAATAAATCTAGAACTAATTTCTGAGCACTCCTGGATGTTCCTCTCAAAAGTAAATAACAAAAACAAAAATATTTAAGAAATAATATGAAAAAATACTGAAAGGCATAGAGCATTGCATTCACCTTTGCAACATAGCAGTAATTACGTTAATATTTAAAAGTATATCCACACATTAAAACTTTAAGTACACAAATATTTCAAAAGTTTATGTCATATGTCAGATAACTGAAGAATTATAAAGGAATATTACTGAGCAAAATATAAGTTTAAATTTAAAATGTGTAGGATGATCTTGACTATACTAAACAATATTTAATTTTACTTTTTCCTTTTATTATGCCTCACAGACACTACATATTTCAAATTAAATTTTTGTAGATATACTGATCTGACAAGTCTATCGACCCTGTTTTACTTTAACAGATGGCCACATCAAGTCTTTGTTATATTTTGTTAATTTTTATTCCATTTTAAACATTTTCCAAAATATATTACCATCAAAATTAATGGAAAACCCTTTGGAAATGATCACTTTTACAAATCTTGTACACACAAGTGCCTAAGAATAAATATCTTATAAAGAGACAACAACATATATACATAATGAAATACAAATTGTCTATCATACAAAGGCTGGCAATTATTGCAATATGGATGGTCTTGAGAGTGTCATGCTTGTAAGGTTAGACAGAGAGAGACAAATACAGATATACTTCTTTATATGTGAGATACAATCCAATGTAATCAGGTCTATCAAAATTCTAAAAAAAGGAATGTGATACTGAGTCTACAGAATTGAACTTACCATGTTGGGGAAATGAAATTGATGGTATTAATGGAGAAGGCTATTCCTGTGGAGGGTGAGGTGTTAGAATACTGTATGCATGAACCTTATAAATAAATTAGATTTCTACACATAAATCATTTTTTATTTTTTTATAAATCCAAACTTCATGAATGGCAAGGTTTAAGAATTTAGTAGAGTCAGTAACTGCAGATGTGGTATTAAAAAAAAGAGTAATAAAATTTAGAGGTGCCCAAGAGATCACTGAAATCCTGCAATTTTTTGATTAATCTATGAGTGTGACAGATACTGTTTCCCTTGTACAGTAACAAGCTGTTTTGTATAAAAATAAGTAAAATTTAAAAAAAAAAAGCTGAAGATAGAATAAGCTCCAATGATTTCCCCCACTTCAGTGTGAGGAACAAGCAACTTCCACAAACAATTCTCTGCATGTTCCTTTTTATTCTCATAGACTTTTAATGTTTTATGTGATAAAATCTCCTGTACTTTTTTAATGCTGAAGATGTAGTTAAGTCAATATTTATTTCTTCAGCCTCCTTTGGAACTGCTGAAAAAGTGATCCTCTTCATGATTAGTAGCAGATATCTCAGTGTGCTCACAGAATGCTACACTGATCCTTCAATTTTTCAATCAATTGCTACCATTATTTTTTTTTCTTAGCTCTCTCAGACTACCTCTCCTGTCTGTTTCTTGATTCTTTTTAAGTTTCCTTGACATGGATGAAGATGCCTCTGCTTAAACATAAGTATAGGAATCAGTGTGTGCCAAAAGCTGACTCTATCAATAGATTTGTTGCTGTGAATTTAAGAAGGGAAAAGGTAACAACACCACAGGGGCAAGGCTAATTGATTTTCTTTATAAACACATAGGCAGTTATACAAGTGACCATATGCTTTGTCTGCATGAAGTTAATGAATACACAAAAGAAATCAAATTTAGAGCTTACTTAGATCTTCAATCCAACTGCATAGATAGTTGCATAGATACATCATAAGGCAACAGGAAAATGTCTTCAGGATAAAGACCAACAATAATGACTATGACCTAAGTTTCAGCAAGAAACAGTGAAAAGTGTGTCATGATGTTTGCAGAGTATTAAAATACAGAATACCAGAAACAAAAATATACATATGAAGAATAACATATAGCATTATTTTCAATCAAGACATTAATAATTAATTATCCAATTTGACTTACTAAAAGCAATATAACTTATCAAAAATAGAGTCAACATTAACACGGGATTTAGCAATTTGTTTTGAAAATTCCCTCCTTTTGTTTGGCTCATCATTTTAGAAGCAAAATCGAAAAGGATATTTCTTGTAAATAGTAATGAGTACCATAGCAAAGATTATTTACCAAAGCATTACTGCAAGTTTCTACTGCTTATTCCTTACTATAATGATTTTTAAAAAGCACATAATGTTTTTATTTGGGGGTCACATCTGGAGGTGCTCAAGAATTACAAGTGTTTCTGTAGTCAGATATCACTCCTGACAGTATTCAGGAAAAGCATGTGGTGTCATGAATCAGACTGAATTATCTCTTTGGCCCCATACTATTTTTATTATTTATTTATTTATTTATTTATTTATTTATTTATTTATTTATTTATTTTTGGTTTTTGGGCCACACCCGGCGGTGCTCAGGGGTTACTCCTGGCTGTCTGCTCAGAAATAGCTCCTGGCAGGCACGGGGGACCATATGGGACCATATGGGACCATATGGGACACCGGGATTCGAACCAACCACCTTTGGTCCTGGATCGGCTGCTTGCAAGGCAAACGCCGCTGAGCTATCTCTCCGGGCCCCACTATTTTTATTTTTATGGATAAAAGTTTTTATATATAAAACAGAAAACTAAAGATCATCAGATAAGAACCTATTTGTTCAAGGAGAATACCCAATGTTCCTGAAAATATTTCCATAAATATGATATTAAAATTTTTCAGATGGAATATCTCTAAAATTTCTAAGACTTATTCATTTACCATTATTAACTTCACAATTAATTCACAATTAATTTGTCTTTAAAAAATAGCCATGTTACAAGAGATTCCACACCCTTGAGATGTAGCATTTAGTGACTGTAGAACTTCTACTTATAGTTAAGATACACATATGGCTGTTCTATAGAGCAGAAAATATATCAAGGAAAGTTGATTCAAGAAAATAATATTTGATTTTAAAATTTAACCATGAGCCAAGAAAGAAGCAATGAATAAAAATTTAAGTTAATAGTTTGAAACATTAGATAGTTTATTATCAACTTTTTATAGAAAAATATCTTCATTTAATAGAACATTTTGGTATTGAAGCCATCATGACCTGAACAAAAATATTGAAAGCTATTGATAATATTGATGAAAATATTGATAGCTAACAGTTTAAAATCCACTTACTACAAATGTTTGTTTGCTATTCCTACCTACAATAATTAAACATCAAAGATGTTATACAGAGTAGAACCTCAGAGTGCTGAGGATTCTGTTCATAAGCATTTTCCATACTCCTTGTCTACTATATATTAATAGTCCCTTAAATTCCATACAAGTAGTTCTACATTCCCTTCCTTGGATGCTTATCTTTTTCCACCTTTCTATCTTTCTATTCCTCATAAACCTCAATTACTTTTAATATTTGGTATAAAAAAGGATATAGATTTAATGAAAGAAGTATACACACTTTTAGAGAACATATCAGTATGACTGTAATTTGAGAATTGTCGTTTTTCTCCATTTAAAATCATGCTTAAATTTCTATGAATTTTAAGCTTGACTTTATAATCAACATTTAGAACATTTTGCATACTCTTGTTTAAGAAATACCATGTATTACCTCATTGAATTTAAATGAAACCTATCTTGTCTTTAGAGTTAGTGAGCCATAAAGAAAAGCTCACTGTGTCAAAATCATTCATTTCCTCGCCAAATCATCTTTCTCATGTCCATCAGAAAGCATCCTAAAGTTGCTGGTACCATAATAAAAAGAAGAGCAGAGTTTTTTTTTTTTTCCATTAGAGTCAAGAGGCATGAAAAGGGCTATGCAGATACATAATTAATCATGAAAAATTACAAACAGATAAAGTGCTTTTATGGTGTAACCAGATATACCTAAATTTGCTTATTTGAAAATTTTTAACCAGAACTAAAATAAAAATGTACTTTGAATACAGTATGAATACCTGCTAGATTGTTTAAGAGATAATTATGTTGTTTCAGATTTCTAAAAATTGTAAAAAGGGAATAGATCGTATTTAATAAAATTCATGATGCAAATGAATTAGCAGAAAGCATATAAGATACTGGATCTAAAAGTAAAACTTGATTGTTTAACCTAAAGAGTTATTTGAAATTAACTAAATATATAACCTGATAGTTTTATTGAAACTATTAATTTACATGTATTAAACTATTAATTATATATCCTACTAAGTGCATTATTATTTCAACCAGTTCACATTATAAAAACTTTAATATTTCACAAAATTTTAAAAATTTTAGTGCTTTGTAATTGCTTTATTACTGGGAATAAAGTGGGTCCTAATGCTACTTATTCATATCGTTTTCCACATTATCCCATTAACCATTGAAGCTCTCATCTCACATTCCTTATTCAATTTGATAAAAATAATAAATACTAATACTCTAAATGCTTCTTTCAATAAATAACTCTTATGTCAGGACATTTTAATTTTTTAGTGTGAACATAATATTTGGGGGTTGGGGGGAGCATTAGGCAATGTTGGTAGTTAGTTACTCCTGGCTCTGCATTCAGGAATTTTTTTCCTGAGAATACTCAGGGGACCATATGGGAATTAAGGTAGTAACCCAATTTTATATGGGTGCAGGTCAAAAAACATTATTTTCTATACTATATCTGCAATCCTTATATCCAACAATATTTCACAATTTGTTTCTTGTTTTCAAATAGTTTATGCAAACATTATAGAAACCAAATCTTCTCTCTCACACAGCAGTCCTAAAGAACAGAGGTAGAACCAAGTTTTGAAAGACAAACTTTAAAATCATTAAAGTTGAAGAAGAAAATAATTCTGACTTTGGACCACAGTAATTCTCATGACACACAAACTAGCTTGCAAAAACTTTCATAATTGAAGAAAATATAAGTGAAAGAATATGAATGAATAGGCTTTCTACAAAAGGATATATGGCCTCTGCAGACTGTTAAATGTAATACAAAACTTTTAAGTTTTTTCTGATAGGAAAGCAAATCAGTAGATAACAAAAACATGAAAGAAAAGATAAACAAAAAACAACAACAAATCAACACAAATTTATAACCTAAAGTTTCCCTATATGTTTGCCAGATATTCTGAATGAAATTAATTTCAGGAATTATTATTACCAATGTTATTGTCCTTAAGAGTCTCATTCTTTCAGTAAACAATATTACAGGTGATTATTATAATTAGAGTTGTACAGCTTCCAAGACTGAAATTTAGTGCTCCATTTTGTCTTTTCTATCTTGTTCTCAATAAATCTTTTGTCCACAGCTATGTTCATTTCAGCTCCAGCTGATCTTTAATATCCTTTTATTGCTGTTAATAACTTTATGCATATTATTACCATTTTACCTGAATTATGTATTAAATTTATTCTCAACGAGAAAAAAACAGGTAACTCAGCATTTTCAAACCTTTTACACAGAAAGAAAATAGAATATTTTAAACTTTGGTTTCTTACTGCTCTTTAAATCCTGTCATCTAGGGGAACACGTTTCAGAGTATATTTTCTAGAATAGCTTTAGCAGTCATCAAACATTGCTGCAGGGGCAGAGCAGTGGTGCAAGTGGTTAGGCATTTGCTTTGTATGTGCAAACCTAAGATGGACTTCAGTTCGATCCCCGGGCATCCCATATGGTCCCCCAAGCCAGGAGCAATTTCTGAGCGCATAGCCAGGAGTAACTCTTGAGCATCACCGGATGTGCCCTCCCCCCAAAAAATCACCAAAACAAAAAACATTGCTTCTTCATATTGACATTTATCCAACATCAACCACAATTTATTAGCTCATTAGCTTCTTATTTTATTTCTTCTTTATCATTATTCTGCTTTAGTTTCTTATTTTATTTCTTCTTATCTCTGTTTCTATGTATGATACAAAAATCTGAATGGATATAACTATTTCTTGTCTCACTGACATAAAAAGGCAATGCCTGTGCCCAAGCAATGAGAAGTGGGGATCATGTAGTCAGTAGAGATTTTCAGTGACCTGAACATTTCAAGTTATATAGCTATGGAAATGTAAATTCTCTTATGTGCAAGAAAAAAGGGAGTGAAAGAAAAAAACTGTCTAATATTTCTTCGAAATGCTTAGATTCATAGTGAAGTCTAATGATACTGAGAACTACTAGAGGAAGTGAAAATCGTGTGACTTTAGAAAATGTTAAAACATTTTTAAGTACAAAAACACCTCATAGAAACCATATGATTAGAATTCTTTTTTTCGATTGTTTGTTTGTTTGTTTGTTTGTTTTTGGGTCTCACCCGACAGCACTCAGGGATTACTCCTGGCTCTACGCTCAGAAATCACTTTTGGCAGGCTCGGGGGACCATATGGGATGCCAGGATTCGAACCACCGTCCTTCTGCATGCAAGGCAAACTCACTACCTCCATGCTATCTCTCCGGCCCCAAATTAAAATTCTAATTGTATATTGCCCTTAGTATAGTCTTGTGCTCTTTTACGAAACCCTTTTATTTAAAACATATATAATATCTTTATTTTTGCATTGTTGAACATTATCAGAGTTATAGTTGTATAATGAAGATATAAAGCAGATTAAAGTTGAGTCTCTTCTTAAACCTGTTCCTGAGTTTCCTTTGATCTACTAGAATTAAATAAATTAAACAAAATTAATTTCTTTTATGAAAATCTTTACTACTACAGAATCAAAGCTCTGCTTTGATAATTTTTTGTCAATTGAAGTTCCTCCTCAAGTGTAATAGTTCCTTAAAATTGAACCCCGAAAACAGAGCAAGGCATGTAAATTAACCTTTACTCTCAAAGCTAGATTTCAGTACAAATTTGTTGACAGTTTTTTGCTCAATTGACCAATACAACAATTCCATATACTTTAAATGCAGATACTCGGATATTAATAAAATTCTTCCTTTAAATCTTTTTGTTATATGTAGGGCCAGGTATTTTATTACTGATTAATATGTTAAAATATTTGAAACTGTCTTCTGATTCAAATTCAGCAATCACAGTTGATTAGCATCTTGATTCATAACTATCTTTTGATAGTAGTGCATGCTCCTTGTATTTGATCTTAATTCTTTTGCAGTGTAACACATCCATCAGTGCTCAGGGGTTCTTGGCTTGGCTCTGTTCTCAGAAATCACTCCTCCGGAGACAATGTGGGATGCCAGGAATCTAATCTAGGTCAGCCACTTGAAAAGCAAACACTGTACCCGCTGTGCTATTACTCAGGCCCCTTTATGTATTATATTTTAAACTCCTCTTTAGGTGTTTATATCGATCTCTCTATGTTAATTACACATGTAACATGTCCCTTCTACCTTGTTCTCCACTCCATTTTTACATCTTTCACAGATATTATCAAGTTGTTCTATTTTGGTTATATACATTGGAACAGTTTTATGCTATTGTTTTTCTCCAAAACTACATAAAGCTTTGTATATCTTGTTTATTTTAATTTAAAAATAAATTTTATATGTGATGATAAGAGGGTATAGTATGTAAAGCACTTGTCTTACAAGTAGCTGATGTTCTACTGCACCAATTAAGGTTCCTTTAACACTGCCAGACATGACCCTAAACACAGAAGAACACTTACCTTTTGGACCCAAAATAAAATAAAGCTTTTGAGAATAAACCCCACAACTTTAAATCTCTCTTCTGCCATATACTCATGTAGAATGATGTGTTTTATCAGAACAACATATGATTTAAAATATTAAAATTCTTTACATCATTTGCCCATTTTCTAAATAAAACTGGGTACGATGCTTTTATTTGTGTCACAGCTGCTTTATCTGGAAAATGAGAAAAATAGGGAATGACTTGTAAGGGCTTCTCTAAGCACATTTAATTGGAAAATTTAGATTTATCAGCTATTTGTTTTTAGCCAGACTTCTCATTTCTCTGAATGACAATGTGCCATTGAAAAAGACTAGGATTAGTTGTGACACTAATGCCAGGATTCACAGAGATATAAAATAGATTAAGGGTTACCTAGCATTGGGATGGAAGTTAATATGAAGTATGAAGTAAATGAGCATGAAATTTTTGGATGGGATAATCAAAGTGTTTTAAATTTAGATTTGCTAGATATGGTAAAAGCCATTAAATTGTACTTTAAATGCGCTGAATGCCAAGCAAATTATAATTAAATAAAGTTTCTAATTAAAATAATAATAGCAACATTCAAATAAGGTCAGTGTTCAAAATACCTATTTTATTCTAACTACATTACCTCACAGGATAAAAATGAGAAATTTATGTTTAAGTGATTGTGGAAAATGAGAAAGGGTTTTTGCCTCAGGAAGCATAGATGGCATGAAGGCAAAACATTTACTTATCTAATTATGTAAAGGAAGTATTTTTGAGGATTATGTGTGTGTACTGGTAGAAAAATTGAAGTTGTTATTCATGATTTTATTTAACATTTGCTTTCCACTTACAGATAAAGGGAAGCCATTATAAAATTATGTATTGATTGAAAGTATAGTCTTATTACCTTGTCCAGAAATGATTGTTTACTTCCTTTTATTTTCATATGGCTCTTATGTCACTTTAGTTCCAATTCAGAGAAGTTTAGGGATTTTATTAGAAATAAATTCTCTACAAAATTATGAATAACATTTTAAAAAGAATATTTTAGGAACTAGTGATTGTGACCCTTGAAAGAAATGTTGTGAGTTCATTTTCCCATTTCTAGAAATATTTTAAGTATTTCTTTATGTGTTAAACATTGAGTTGAGTAAAATCTTATTTATAGTGTATTAATGTTTTACCCACATCTTGTAAAAACATATTTATTTTTCTTGTATCCTGGTTTTGAAAACATTTTGCCTTCCCATAAAGAATTTTTTTAAGGACATTTAAACAGTAAAGGAAAACTTTGAAGCACCTACCTGAATACAATTTTAGGTTGTATTTAAAAATCCTTCTAATATTTCTACTGAGTATATAATTTCAAATTCCAGAGACATTTTCTTATAAAAAAAAAGAGGAAGAGAACTGACAATCTGTGATGCTTATTTTGAGGTGAAAAACATTTCTTCTCTCTTCGTAATAGCAAATTTGATTCCATATCTTAAGTTGTAGCTTGTCTGGCTGGACCTGCGATCTGGGAGTTTTAAGCCTATATTCTTTTGTAATTGGCTAGGTGTCAGAGGGGCTCCATCACGGTGGTGTTGCCTCTGAAAAGGTTAAATACAAGAGCCTCAAAGGATTTCAAAGGGGAGACTGCAGAAAATCTGTTGTCAAGGAGTAGTGTATCTCTTAGCTCAAAAGAGTTTGTCTCAGCTGATCCTCCCTCTCACTTTGAAAGTTAGAAAATCCATAAGAGGCGGATGCGTATGTCAAAGTTTTTTAAAACCTTGTATGGGTTAGGTTTATTTTGAGATTACTCTGGCTTATTTTCCAATGTTTAACAAAGGAACAAATGGTCACACTGCTGTCTTATATCTCCTTTACAGTGGAAAGGTAGCTTTGGTTAGACTATATATTGCAACGAACATTAAACTTTCAAAAACTTTTGTTGTGTTTGAAAATGTCTCTACATTTTAAAATAGGATTTTTCTAGAGACAATAATTGTCTCTCCAGCTGTCACCAATTACTCTTCATATTAAATATCTGTTTTTGTTGTTGTTGTTGTTTTGGATTTTGTTTTTTTGGGCCACAGCCGGTAAAGCTCAGGGGTTACTTCTGGCTATGCACTCAGAAATCGCTCCTGGCTTGGCGGACCATATGATATGGGACGCTGGAATCGAAAGAACCGAGGTCCATCCTGGTCAGCCACGTGCAAGGCAAACAAACTCCTCTACAGCTGTACTATCGCTCCGGCCCTCATATTATATTTCTAATATGTAAATTCAGTTCAAAGTAAGTTAAGTTGATTTATAGAATAGTATTTGCCAATGAGTATTCATGTTAACTGAGGCGAGCACTTTCCAAACTATAAATCATAAAACAATGACCTGATATTGTCCGATGAAACTACAATTAGAACTTTTAGACAAATATGAAGTATAAATCTGGAATTACCTTTTGAAGTGAAGAGGATTCCAGTTAAGAGTTTCAGGTATAACAATTTCGGATAAATGATGGAACAAATGACAATAAAAACTTGGGACAAACATGGAAATATGAAGAGAAATTGGATTCTGATTAGCAGAAATTATTAAAAAAACTTTCTTAAAAACCCAATGCACATTTTATAAGAAATAATTTAAAATTTTAATGCTAATCTTTATAAAAATGTGTTGAAAATTACCTTAGAATCAGAAACAGTAAAATTAGCGGGGCTTTGATCAATACATACACTTTAGAAAATATCTAAAAGCTGTAATGTGAAATTTTAACTTAATTATCTAATGCCATCAACTTAATGACATTTAAAATCAGCTTGTTTTGTTTTCATTCTTATTCTTGGAATGTAAACACACAGTTGTATTATGATCTATTTTTGATATGTTGCATTACAAATAATTTTTTAGAGAGACTTAGTACAGGGCTTATGATGCTTGCCTCTCTTGAACTGTAAATGTTTTCATGAAGTCTATCAAGAATGATCCACAAGCACTGAGACCTAAGAAATAGCAGAAAATCTGGCTCAATCTTGTTTCACCAAATAGAATTTTTTAAGACTACAGTTCAAAATATATTTCTAGACATGGAGAGATAGCACAATTCAATGAATACAACTTTGCATGCAGTAGTTCATCTCCTACACGTACAAATTTCCTTAGAATTATGATGAAGTATTAAGACCATAATGAATCATATATTTCAGTTCATAAACAAACAAGTATTAGAAAACATTATTAATTAGTTGGAGAGTATAAATGTATGTGTAGCTAATAATTTTAAAATAGCTAAAATATTGGTAAAATTAATTAAAAATTTAATATATGCAAAAATTTCAACATTTTCACTGATATATTGTGAATCTAATATAATTATATTTAAATAGATAACAAAATTTAATTAACTAAAATTCAATATGAATGATGTATCTTCTTTAGTATTTGCTTAACTCTTAGACCTTTAGATAATGAGGAACATGAATTCATGGTAAGTAGAGTTTTCAATAGAAACTCATGCAATAATGTGTTTTATTTTATAGTGATATCCAACTCCTCAAAAGGTTTTATTTTTCTGTGTTCAGAACAAAGAATCTCAGGTTAAGAAACTGGTAGACACACTTATATCAGTAGCTTTGAAATTACTTTTTATTTCAATCAATTTTATCTTTTACTCTGTCTTTAAAGAAGTAACTCTCCATGAAAGAAGTGCCACTGGGCCCAGAAGTTGATCATTAAGAAAGTACTTGGACAATTCCAGTAGATAAATTTTTCCTAATCTATATGGTCTCTCTTTACATGAATACTTTTGACAGGTTCTATTACATACTAATCATATAGTCAATCAAATTTTAAGAGTTCCAGTGAAATAGAACAGTAAAATTATTAGCATTGTTTTTATGTCTTCAAGTATCCTCTATGTCCTCAGAAAACATAAAAAATCGGAGTAACATGATCAGGGTATCTTTGCTCATGGACTTTCACCTCTCTGACCTCTAAAAGTTGCAGTATGAAGAACCAGTGAATTATTAAAGGCAGGAGCATGACCAAGAAAATAAATCTGCAACGTCTTTGCTGACCAATGCCTATTCTCATCCACCATGAAACCTGCCAATCATAAAAATGTTTCATGATCCAATCTCACTCATTTATAAAAAAGATGATGAATGGAAATTCTTCAACCATAAGATGAAAGCTGAGAAAAATTTTGATGTTGATGTCTACTAGGCAGAGCGGAAATAATTAATGTTATTTTGTGACAACACAATTTATCATGGATGACACAACACTCAGGCCCATGTGAACTAAGTGATTACAATTACTACTATATAGATATTCTGACAACTAAATTTGAAGCAACCTAAATAACATAACATAAAAACGTTTATATCTATAATAATAAATTCAGATAATATGACTAAATATCAATATTAAGTCTGTGTCTTGAAATATTCATAAGCAGATAAAAAATCCAATTTAAATATGTTTTATATTTACTAACACTCAATGTCATAATTGTGTTTGTTTTTTGGGGGGCCACACACAGTGATGGTTAAAGCCTACCCCTGGATCTGTGTCCAAGGATCACTCCTGGAAGGTCTCAGAATACCAGCTGAGATTCTGGGTTTTGAACTCCAGTCATCAGTTGCAGGCAAAGTAAGTTCCCTTTGTACTGAAATATTTACTCAGGCTCATCAGTGTGAGATTTTTATACAGGAATGTTTCAACTTTTTCATACTTCTCACTGATTTTGACAGCATACAAAAACTAATGTTAAATAATATACAGTTAGAAAAATTTTAGCTGTATAAAATAGAAGACACCCTAAAGAAAAAAAAATCAAAATTTAAAATATATCAAGACCATATAGTCCTCATAAAATTCCATTTATCATGTTTTTTTTTGTTTTTTGTTTTGTTTTTGGGCCACACCCAGTAACGCTCAGGGGTTACTCCTGGCTATGCGCTCAGAAGTTGCTCCTGGCTTCTTGGGGGACCATATGGGACGCCAGGGGATCGAACCGCGGTCCGTCCAAGGCTAGCGCAGGCAAGGCAGGCGCACCTTACCTTTAGCGCCACCGCCCGGCCCCCATTTATCATGTTTTATCTCTTTGTCTTGTGTTATTATTCTCATTTTAGTTGATCACAGGTGAAGTAATTTAATATAAATTTTTCCTGACTTTTCAGTATAAAATTTGTTTCATGTTATTAATTGCCATGGATTTGCAATGGGTATAATAGCACTCTTCACCTTAATTGTCTTTTAGACAGATGAAGGTGACTTGAAAGCCAAAAAAGCTATAAAGCAGGAACTATTAAGAAGTTAAATACCAGCTTTTACACTGACGATGCTTTTAGAAAGCAATGTTAAATTTCTAGCATGTATTAATAACGAGCTATGAAATGGACATGCAGAATTAGTATCAAGAGTTGATATTTTCTTTGTTTTGCTTTTAAGAATTCACAAAGAAGTTATGCTAATCAGAAAATGTGTTTGCCATATCTGTCCATAGTAGTGACTGTACCAGACTTTTCAATTATATCTTTACTAGATGCACAACTTTTTTGTGAAGTTAACTAAATACTATAACAAAAATGTATTCCTCTACCTTGAATCTCTCTAGAACACATGCCAATAGTATTAACTCAAAAATCTATTTGAGAACACTGACATTTCAAGATAGCAATGAAATAAATTTTCCTATTTTCTAAAACAAGTACTGCTAGTACATTTTAAGGATTTCAGTTATCAATGTAGTATCAATAGAGGGAACAAGGACCTTGAAATAAAACACAAGATGGAATCTTAAAGTGTGTCTCCGTTTTTTCAGTGGTATTTTCAAAATTCACAGCAAACACATATGACCTACTTTCTTATGAATTTGTTCTGCCCCGAAATGTATGAATGAGAATCAAATTCAGAATACAAATTCTTGAGTCACTGCAAGACGTTTTATTATAACTGACTAATTAATTTTAGGTATATCTAAGAAATATTTTGTGAGAATTATTTTAATTAAAATGTTTTCTTAGTAACAGTTATCCAAATATATCTGAAACTTTGAAGCAATAATCAATTTTAATTTAATTCTCTCATAATGTACAATTAATATTCAGAAATATTTTTACACTTCATATACTCATAAATGATGTTAAGCAATCCATACCATGCATTTAGAAAACTCAATATTATTCAATAATTTTTAATATTATAATGTCCCAAGTTATCATTCAACTACAAAATATTTTTTATCAGAGTGAGCAAAACTAGGTATGGTGCTATGTCTTTACTTTCTCTGACTGGCAACACTGATTTCATTCATGTGTGAAGTATTTTTAAATCTAATTATTCTTACAACCAGTTAGGAGAAAGGGTCATTATTCTAGCTCATTAGCTGTTTAATTGGAAGGCATCACAAGTGAATCTGTGTTTTGACTCTCTAATTCCGATATTCAGCACGGCCAGGAAAGGGGAACTGTGTACTATGACTGCAAGAACCATGAACAACATCTGTACTCTTTCTCTCTTTCCTTTCTAGAAAGACTTAATGCACCATTTGGCTTCTACATTTTAGGCTTAATATCACAGGCTACAGATGTGTCATTTTCTTATCTGAGGCAACAAAATATGTATTATATGGATACATACACAAATGTGTTTAATGGCTTATATGTAACTATTTTGCTTTCAGATCAAGTAAATGAGCTGATTTATGAAATAAAGACATTTATATTTATAAAAATAATTATGCTAAGATAACTTCACATTTATTTCTTTGTGTGTGTGTCACATACATTGACACTCAGAGAATCATGTGGTGTAGCATGAAATAATTAACGATGGGGCTGGATGTCGGTGGATGGTGAAGGATTTCTTTTTGCCATCCCAGGCCACGTGGCTCAGCAACCCCATGAACCGGCGAGTTCCAGGCCCAGGTGAAACGCGAAATCACTCACTCACAGGCAGGCGTTAGGAAGCATTAACTTTATTCATGCCCTATCCACCACATGTGTATGGCCTACTCATAACCTTTCAAGCATTCAGCCATTCCTGGCTAGCCCTGCGTCTTAACTCACTTCAGCCATCTTCAGGGCCAAAGGAAACGGCCAAAAGGCAAAGACCCTTCATCCCCTGGCTTCCGGGTTTATCTACCTATTCCAAGACCCCTCCCAGGAATGGGCCGGGTCTTGCAGATAAGGTCACACCTATTATCCGGTTCCCAAGACCCCTCCCAGAAATGGGTGGGTCTCAGATAGGTACCCTACAATATGGGATTCTAGGAATAGGACCTTGGTTGGCAACTTGCAAGGCTATTTCACTACCCTCTGTACTATCTAACTTCTTAATTTTTTATTTATTACAAAGGGTATAAAAAGAAAGGATTACATCATATATGCTAGAGTATATAAAATATAAATATTCAGTATTCTATTTATTTATTTAAGTAATTGAAGAGAAACTTCAACTAGTGGAGGCACAAGTAGAAAATATGATACAATACTAAATATACAGAATGGAAAAATAAACCTAAAAGTTATGAATATTTATTTGGGGCAGGAGCAGTAGCAGGGATACGGCATTTGCCTTGCATGTGGTTGACCCAAACTGGACCTGGTTTCGATCCCCGGTGTCCCATATAGTCCCCTGAGCCAGGATGATTTTGGAGCACATAGCCAGGAGTAACCCTTGAGCATACCCATTGTGTCCCAAAAAATAAAAAATAAAAAAGTTATATACATTTATTATAGTTTCAATAAAGAGGGCATTCTAAATACCATAATAACATATTGAAAACTGTAAATTAAATTTTGATAGGCATTTACTACTGATTTTATTTTTATAATTTAACTAATGTGTTTTAATACATTATAACACTGCCAAACTAGCTTGGTTCCATAGACCAGTGCTCAAGTTCTATTTTTTTTAGGCTGTTTGATATTCCCTTACTATGATTTTAATGTGAGAGAAATCTTTGTGTGTCTCCTTCTCTGGCTGATTTTGAGGAGAAACATGCTTCAGTTCCATCCTTATAGTCAAAAATTGCTGACTATTTTCTTATTTCTTATATAGCTGAGTAGAATCCAAGAATACTTGGGTTGTTTTCATATTTTGTTATTTCAAATAGTGCCACAATGAACACAGAAACACAAATGTCTTTAAATAATATTTGAATACATTGGATGTATTCACAGAAGTGGAATTTCTTGACTACATATAAATAAAATTTGATATAATACTTAGAAAAACCTAACCATAAAGACAATACAAAAATAGTCTAAAAACAGTACACTTGTAGAGCAAGTTTATAAACTTTAAACTTGTAGAGCAAGCAGATTATAAAATCAACACACATAAATCTATGGCACTCCTATATGCAAACAATGAAATCAAAGAGAGAAAAATAAAATACATAATTCAATTTCAAATTGTGCCTCAAAAAAGAAAAGCATGTATAAGCTGAAGTAACATTATAGTGGGTAGGACCACTGCCTTACACATGGTCAATATAGTTTTAATCATGGGTTCTCTTTATGGTCCTGAGACCATCAGAAGTGACCAGAGTACAAATCAAGGAATAAATACTGAGCACAATCAAGTATGACTAAAACACCTCATCCTCAAAAAATAACATACCTGGGCATCAGCTTAACAAAAAAGATGAAAGACATATAATTTCACTACTAATGGAAGTAAGCATAAAATAATGACACTCATTTCATAGCTTTGGAGGATTAATACTGCCAAAATAACATTCTAGTTCTGGAGAGGCTTTAGAAAGATAAGGCATTTACTAGCATACAATCAATTATTTGATTTCCAACATCATATATGCATATTTTCCAATCCTTATTAGATGTTATTCTTGAGGGAAAACATATGATGACTGAACAAAGCAGGGTGAGGCCACACACAAATACAAAAATGACAACTCTGCAAAAAGCAATATAAAGATTCAATGCAGAACCTATTTTCCAACTTTTAGTATAAATAAAACATTGGCCTAAATTAATGATAAAATATAACTATTGTAAGACCATCTGATTTAAAATTATTATTTCATTTTTATTTTAATATTCTTTACATCTAACATATATTTACAGTTTTTATATATTAGGCAATACACTTATTTGGGAAGATAGTATTATACTGACTTCCACATGTGGATCTCAAAATTCCAAATTCATTAAAATATTCTTACTCCATTATAAAGACACTTAAATTTACAACTCATTAGAGTGTAAGAATTCCAAATAATAATTAAATTGTATCAACGTAAAAACTTGTCAAAACGATATAAATCAGATATTGATAAGACTGAAACCTGGAATCAATATTCCTACATGTTTATGTATGTGAAATTCAAAACAATTTTAAAATAATACTTATAGTCATAAAATGTAAAGCCTGTACTGAACAATTTAGACATTCTGGTTCAATAAGTATGAATCAAAAGTAAATAAAGACGCAAATTACAACAGAATTCCAAAATCCCTTTAGTAAAAGTCCATTGACTTATATATTTAATTTGTCTGTTTTTGATGGCCACACCCTGTGATGCTCAGGGGTTACTCCTGACTATGTGCTCAGAAATCGCTCCAGGCTAGAGGAACCATATGGGAAGCTTGAGATCAAACCCTGTTCACCCTGGATTGCCACATGCAAGGCAAATGTTTCACTACTGTGCCATCGCTCCGGCTCCTGCTTTTAATATTTTGTTGCTCCTCTTTGTCACAACTCATTATCTCCATCAATTTACTTATTTTTATGAAAGGTGTCAAATGTTTCCAGCTGAGATATTTCACCAGCCTACTTTCTAATTGTAGCTTTCTGGCAACCAAACATTCTGTTTTATACCTTGTCTGTTTTGTTTTTTTTTCAACCTGAGTTCATGGTTTTCTTTGGGAGGATTGGGTGGTCTCACCTGGAAATAGCCAGTACTTCTGGATTTTTGTTCAGGAATAACTCCTGAAAATGCTTAGAGAACCATATTGGACACTGGAGAATGATTCTAGATTGGCCTTATGCAAGGCAAATGCCTTAGCTGCTATACTATTGCTCCAAGCCCAAATTGGCTTTTTTTTTTTTAAACCTTGGAATAATATACTTTGTTTGGGGGTTGTAGCCGTTAGCTCTCAGGGATTACTCCTGGCTCTGTGCTCAGAAATCGCTCCTGGTAGGCTTAAGAGAACATACGGATGCTGGGGATCAAAAAAGGATCTGTCCTGGGTTGGCAACATGCAAAGCAAATGCCCTACCACTGTGCTATCGCTCCAGTTTCACCATTGGAATAATATTCTGAAGAACTTTTGGGCCTCTGATATATGTCAAAAGATTCACCTTCGTAAACATAAACTCAATCCACCAATTTTTCTAGATATTCTAAAAACACATATCTGGGATTGTCTCAAAATGACTAATGACATTTATGATTTACATTCTTAGTCTCTTTAAAATAAATATGTTATGTTTTGGTTTTATTTTTACTCACAAGTAAAAAACTAAATACATCAGACACTTTTTCTGTAGGTCACAATTTCTTTCTCCTGAACTTCTTAACTAAGATTTTATAAATTTGAGACTTGTTTGCATTCTATCTTAACTTATATTTAAATATAAGCAGTGTGAAGAAAATGAGATCAACTATGTAACTTTTGTTTAGTAGGTTCATCTAAATATTCAAGTTTATCACTTATAATTTCTTTTTCTGTCCATCTATGTGATACAATTTTACAAAAAGATTCTTCTATTGTATTATAAGGATTCACTGTCCTCCAGTTTCTATAACAAAATATTTCCTGCTGTTCCCTCATAAATAGTGCCTTTAATATCCACATTTCTCCTTAGAGGCTACTTAGGATGATTTAGGTAACCTTTAAAGCAGTAAGTTTTCTCTGTACTATGTTCTTTACTTCCTTCTGGTCTTCATTAGGAGAGACATCCACATCAAAATTGCTATTAACTCTACTGATCACAATCTAATCATCTTCACTAGTTTCCTTTTAATTTTGAAGCTTCCATGTTTGCTCAATTTAAAATGTATATCCACTTATTTTTAAGTGCTCATTAAATTAATTTTCCATTTCTGGATACTAAAATATGTATTAATTTTTCTTCCTTTTGTGTGAGGTTGGTTTTCCCAACATGGCCTAATACCTAAGGCTTCTCTCAGGAATAATCATACCAGGGGTATCAGATTTACAGAAAATTGGTTTTACTGGGATTCAGGGGCTGTGGTGCCAGGTACTAACCTTAAATCCTTAAAAAGCAAGAAATTTACTTCAGATATTTAAGTTATCTTTGATACTGTATGTAAGTTCTTATTGCTTTTGTAGCAGGCTTAACAAACAAGTAACAAAAAAATTCACAGTTTAATTATTTCTGTAGTCAAAATATAGCATGTCTCTCTTTGAGTAGGATCAAGTCATCAACACAAAGGTGGTTCTTTCTGGGAAAAACGAGGGAAAAATAATGTTTCATAATTACAGTGAATCCACTAAATAATCAATATTTATCTCCTTATTTTAAAGTTTTTTACCTTATCACATATACAAAGTTAGTTTTTACATGAAAGTTGCATGGTCATCTTTGAATAAGTCCTGTGTCCTGAAAGAGAGTCAATTTTAAATAGAGATAGTCTATGAAAAACATGTTGGGATTTGTTTTAAAATTATAATTACTCCGATTCACTTGTTTCAACTTTATTTATCCATCTCCACTTTATGAACAGGATGATGATTATAGGCTCTGGAGACACATAGTGGTTGTTTAACAGTGAAATATACTTTTTTGTAAAGAAATTGTAGGAAAAATAAGTAAAAAGTTACATTCTACAATTAAGGTTTAAAAAGTGGAAATCATGCCTTTTCTCTGATCATACCACAGTGACACAAAGAGACAATAAGTATTTTATTTTTCATTGAATTAGTTTTTCTTACTAAGATAGACTTTATTGGTTTTGTTTTGGTTTTGTTTTACTTTATTTTGTTCAGGGCCACACCTGATGGTTCGAAAAGGTTACTTCTGGTTCTGCACTCATAATTAATACTGGCAGTGCTTGGGAGACCAGATGGGATGCTTGGGATGAAACGCAGATTGGTTGTGTGGAAGTCAAATGTTGTATGAACGATGCTATTTCTCTGGCCCATATTTTAATAATATTTTTGTTTGCCTTTTTCTTTTACTTTATAAATTGGAAATTTCAAATTTGAAAGTAAAAGCATAGGGTATAACTAAAACCATATTTGCAAACTGCATGATATAGATATCTAAATGATTTAATTACGAATATAACAGAGGAGCACAGTAATAAAAGTGGGTTAGATTTGCAATTGTTTCTGGAACTACTTAAAACATTCCTAGAGCATATCAGAGTGGTGCTATTCTTATGTTTGTTTAAAAATATTAATCTGGGGCCTGCGCGGTGGTGCAGCAATAGGACATTTGCCTTGCATGCAGTTGACCTAGAAAGGACCACAATTCGATCCCCCAGTGTCCCATATGGTCCCCCAAGCCAGGAGTGACTGCTGAGTGCATAGCCAAGAGTACCCCTGAGCATCACAGTGTGTGACCCAAAAATCAAAAAAGAATTAATCTGTTTATAAATTCACAGTTTTTCTAGTCATCATAACCTTTGTACATACTATATCACTTCAAAGAAAAAATAGAAAGGATAAAATATCAATGAGAATATAAATGTTCCATTAGTGAGCAGTTCATAAATTAGAATCCCAAGGTTCACAATTATTTTTGTTTGTTTGTTTGTTTGGGCCACATGTATCCAGATATATCTAGGGACTACTCCTGGTGATGCTTAGGGAACCATGTGTTGACAGGGATTTAACTGGGTTCAACCACATACAAGACAAGCCTAGATCTCTGTACTCTCAGGACCTATATCACAAGTTTGAATAATTATTAACTTCTAATAGAAAGATTATTGGCTGAAATGCAACTATGAACATGTTTATAACCATTGTGCTTAAATAAAGAAATTATTAAAAATAATGGGGCCGGGCGGTGGCGCTGGAGGTAAGGTGCCTGCCTTGCCTGCGCTAGCCTAGGACGGACCTCGGTTCGATCCCCCGGCGTCCCATATGGTCCGCCAAGAAGCCAGGAGCAACTTCTGAGCGCATAGCCAGGAGTAACCCCTGAGCGTCACAGGGTGTGGCCCAAAAACCAAAAAAAAAAAAAAAAAAAAAAAAAAAAAAAATAAAAAGAAAGATTATTTTTTGGGTTAAAGGACAGCTTATAGTAACCAGGCCTTCTGGCCCTGTACTCAGGAATTATTCTAGGCAGTGCACATGTTATGTGGGGAATCAGACCAATGTAGGCCAAAACCAAGAAAAAGTACTTTCTTGATCTATCACTATAGTTTAAAGGATGGCCTTTAAAAGTTATTTTGGAATTTATCACCATAACTATTGAGTCTTTAATGTTTGGGTCTCATTTAAGTATTTAAGAGCCCAATAAAATCATTAATTTATTCTATTGTGACTGTCCATGAATTAAATTGATGGTATTTATCAATTTAAAATGTATGTAAATGCCTTTATGTTGAAGATACAGTGCATTCTTTACAGTATTTTCTCCATTTGTTGGCTTCAGTTCTATGAATTAATTGCATAAGGGAATTTGATATTCCATAAAATGGTAATATTTTCTGCCAACATAAACACATAAACACATAATATCTCAAATAGGACCACACAATTTGAAAGAGATGAGTCTATCAACTCTTAAAATGGTCCTTTTTTTTTTTAATTTTATTGAGACCATTATGAATTACAGATCTTTCACAGTTGTATTTCAGGCTTATAGTGACATTAATTAGCATTCCCACAACCAGTTTTGACCTTCTTCCACCATAGTTCCCAGCATGCATCCCATATCTCCCTCCTTAGTCCAATGAATTACTAGTGTGGCTTGGGTATATTTAGATCTGACATTTTTTTAATGATCCATTTTTTTTATGTTCAGAATTCAAATTCCCACTGAGTTTTTCTGCTAACAATAGTCTGTTTGAGTTGGCTGTTCATACTTCCCATCATCTTCTTATATATCTCATCATGGTAATACAATTTTTCACAACTTTTCTTGATTTATCTTCTCTGTATCAATTAAGAAGATTTCCGATATAGTGTAGGTGAAAGTTTCCAGAGAACAAAGATCACTTTCTTAGATTGGCTAACAACAGAGTTGTGCCAGCTGGGGTTAAAAAGACAGGAAACCATGAGGGAGGTACTGCATAAGGGAAGGAAAGTCTAACACTCCTTGCAATACCAATTTTTTTAGCACTATTAATACTTATATGTTTCTATAATAATTTATTTAAATGATTCTATTTAACTCCCATCAAGTGGTGATTCTAATTCTTCTGTAAAACTATCTTAATAATAAAATGTTATTGTGCAAAGGTTTGTGAATAAATATGCTAGTGAGAAAATGGTCCCAATTCGCTATTTAACATACTACGACTCAAAATTTCCCTTTCTCTAAATTTTTGGTTATTAAAAATATTTTAAGATTATATCTAAGTGATTAACTTTTGTGAATTTTTTTGTGAATTTAATTTTGATGATTTAGTTTGGTTTGTTTTAAATTTGGGTTTTAGGTGAAACTCAGCAGTGCTCTCGGTTTACTCCTGACTCTTCATTCAGGTATCACATTTAGTGATGCCCAGAGAAACATGCGATGTGCCAGGGATAAAACCCTGGTCAACTACATAAAAGGCAAATGATTTACTCACTGTCCAAGCTCTCCACTTCTTGACATTTGATTGCATGTGTTCGTAAATATGCATGTGAATATGTTTAATCTATTGTATAGCAACTAGCTACATTTCTAAATGATCTTGTCTTGCAAAACATAAACATATATACATATGGAATATACATATACACATAAATACATCCTCCATGATGATTATATTTGAAATTTCATCTTAGATATAAAGTTTTCAAAGTTATTTTTCAAAATTTAAAATAAAATATATTACCAATATGAATTCTTCCCTGGTATAGCTCATATCTTAATGTAAATACTCCCATTAGGGTTGGATCTAGCATCTTCTTACATCAAACTTGAGATATTTTTAGTTGATGTTCTGAGAATTCCCATGAACATAATCTTAGAGAATATTATCATAGGCTCGGTCTATCAGTAGCTTTATTATAAAATTCCTTTAGAATTTATTTAGCCTATAAAATTTTAAATGTAAATTCATACAGGTGTGTTTATATATAAATTCCTATAAAGAAATTGAATGTCTTCTTTCAATATGTACATGTAAAAAATATTTGTATGTAAACTTTCCTTTTAAAGATATACAGTGCTACAAGTGAACCCCAAGTCTTTACGGGTTCAGGAGTTTGATATCACAGAATATTTTCATGTAGAAAACTTTGCATATCTTGAAAGATTAATATTTTTCCATGTTCCTTTCTTGTTAATCATGTTTCTTTCTTGCTAATCAACATGTTTATTTCATCATACTTTATAGAACAATTTGTGCAGTAATTAAATGTCTAACAGTAATTTCTTTTGACTGTTTGCTGAACATAAATGCAGTTTAGTTTAGTAGTTTGAAGTTATTAAGTGAGTAATCATAATTTAATGTTTTAAATAAAACACATTATAGACTTTTTAGCATTACTTAAGGCTCATATCACAATTAAAATTATATACTCAAGTAGAAGAAATCCCAACAAATCATTTGCAAGCACATCAGTGAAACTATTTTTTTTTTTTTGAGGCTTGTTTTTTATTTCTACTTACTGTCAACCATTTTCCTTAAAGGATAAATTAATTTTCATCTAAGAGGAACAGAAAGGGCTAAACTAATATTTATTGAATAGCTATTGTAGCTCAATCACTGCATTCAATATCAGATGTCTTCTCATTTAAGTCATACCAGAATTATATTATAAAAAAATGGTAACCCACATTATATTAAATTTGTAACATAGATTTGGTGAAATAAAATAACTTGTCTCAAGATTACTTTTATTCAACTATTAAGTGGCAAAATTGGTACTAAAACAATCCTTGGCTGCTTCAAACTGCTTCTTGAATTTTCTTTTATTAGTGCCATTTCCATCACAATGATTGAATTCTGTAGAGGTCATCAGAGTATCATTGTGAGAAATCATCCTCTTAATAAAAACCCCAAACTTTGGTTAAAATAAGTTTCATTTAGTTTAGAAAAAGGAAGCTGCAAAAGTGAGTCGGGTAAGGAAATTTCCTGCTAGAATAGGAGATTACCATGACTTAATGCTATACTTTAAAGATTCTTGCTGATTGTTTATCACCCTCTGGCCACAGCTACTTAAGTATTCCCAGCATTTGCTCTTAATGTACCTCCTAGCACTGTTCTTAATCTCCCTTTAATGTAAACAATGCCTCATCTATCAACTAAGAGACAAGATTAAAGCTTGCTTCTGACTGCAATATGGATGAAACTTCAGATTTTCATGCTAAGTGAAATAAATCAGAAGAATAAAAAACTACTGGAAAATCTCGCTCACATACTATGTAAAGAAAAATATAAATAGATATAGAAAAGGTATTACAGACTTAAATCCTTAGCCTCTGACCACAGAATTGAGGCTAATAAGTGTGTGGAGAGTGGGTGAGTGGAATGGGTTTAGTGAAAGAATGTTGCAACTTTGGTTCTCCTGAAACTACATAAACATTTATAATCTTGTAAGCCAAAGTTACTAAAAAATAAAAGCAAACATGAAAAACGCACTTAGGTCTATTCCAACACTCTACTCCACACTTTCAGTTTTTTCTACTCTAACTATACAATCTCTGTAAATTCCATCTCAAGCATCCGTGTGCATGCCTTCATATGTTTTCTAGCATTATTCAATCAAATTGACTTTATCAAATAGTTAAGCGATGCTACTACATTTATGTATATGTCAGCTACCTGACAACCAAGAATAGAATCCAGATTCCTAGAAAATCTAATGGGAGTAAGAGAGGTAGGAGAGAAAAATTTAGATGGTGGGGAGAAAATTTGTACAGAGTATATGTTTTGTCTGTTTGTTCTTTTGTTTTGTTTTTGTTTTGGGTCAAACCCAGCAGCACTCAGGAGTTTCTCCTGGCTCTTCGCTCAGAAATCACTCCTGGCAGGCTTAGGAGACCATATAGAAGCCGAAAACCAAACCACAGTCTTTTCCTTGGTTAGCCCTGTGCAAGGCAAATGCCCTACCGCTGTGCTATCTTACTCCAGCCCTGTCGGTTTTTTCTTGAACTACTTTCAGCACTGCTCAGGGGGCACTACAGGCTCTGCGCACAATGGTCATTCTTGGTGGCGCTTCAGGGACCATGTGGGTACAGAGCTTAAATGCTGGTTGTCAAGTGCATTGAAATACCCTACCTGCTGTGTTGTCCTTCCTGCCCCCAGAATCTTTATTTTAAAACAAAATAAAATGAAAAGGAAGGATAATGAGATTTCTTATAGCAGGTATTTTTTTTTGGGGGGGGGGTGGCCACACCCAACAGCGCTCAGGAGTTACTCCTGGCTCTATGCTGAAAAGTTGCTCCTGGCAGGCTCGGGGGACCGTATGGGATGCCTGGAATCAAACCCAGGTCCGTCCTGTATCAGCTACATGCAAGGCAAATGCCCTTCAGCTGTGCTATCTCTCGGCCCCTATAGAAGTTTTATTTGAAAACTAAAGTATTCATTACTTTAATGCTAGTAGGTGAAACATGTCTGTTACTTTATTAAAATTCTTACCCTTTTAGTCCCTTACATCTCAGTAACTGTTGCAGTTTCTAGATTTTTGGCCTTTATCTTATCTCTGCCTCAGTGCTGGTTTTCTTTGGATCCTGTCATTCTAAAGGCAATGTTGAAGTGCTAGGTCATGTTCGGCTAATTTGAACTACAAATTTATATATGATCTCCTGCTAAGAAAGCACTTTTAGTTATAAATTTTTGAAAACGTAAAAAATCATATTACACGGATTTCAAATTCTATACAATTTACATCGCTTTTTGCTTTTTTGTTTTGTTTTGTTTTTGTCCACATTCTTCAGTGCTCAAGATTATTCCTGGTTCTACCCCAGAAATCATACTTGGTGATGCTCAAGAGACCATCAGAGATGCCAAAGATCAAACTTGGGTCAGCCACCTGCAAGGCAAGCTCCTTACTTGCTGCGCTCTCCCTCCTGCCTCACAATTTATTTTAATGTTTGACAGTCACACCCATCCATTTAAGTGTCATCTATGGCTGCCTTAGTGAAAAACAGCAGAGGTAGTTACTTAAACATTTGCAACTGCTGGCTGCAAACCCTGATATATTCGATTTGGTTACTTATACAAAATGCTTAAGATATGCTCCTGACTTTTCAATCACACAACAGCAAGATTCTATTATAGCTCTGCCTCCTTATTCTGGTTCACCTACTCTCTCTACTAGATCCTCAGTTCTATGTAATAATGACCAACTGTTTATAATCCTTTAATGGAAGCCAGACTTCCTTTGTAAATCTTGTAGGTTATGCTATTCTTTTCATAATACCCCCTTCTTTATTTTCACAAGTTTGTGATGAGCTATCCTTTTAAAAATTTGCATTGATATGTTGCCCTATATTCTAGCAACTAATTTCTAAAGTGAAACAGTGTTTTTTGGGTATGGAGATAGCACAGAATTGAAGCACATGTTTTGCATAAGTAGTCTTAGGTTCAACCCTAGCACTAACAGTAGAAAGGACTTTAGGAGCACACAACACTGCTAGGTTTGGTCCCAATAGCCAAAATCAAAACAACCAAAAAAAAATGTTCCAACCCCCCACTAAAGACAATTTTATTTTTGTTTTATGAATTCTCAGTATTTTTTATTTTTCTTATAAACAGATCTCCACAGGGATGTAGTATTCTGTAGGGGAAAAACTGTTATTTTGATGAAATATTACTGAATTTAAAAAAGTCTTCACATAAGGGATAGGTTTTATACAAATACTTGTTGATAGAACTGAGTGAAGTGGGACACATAGGCCAAATATTTTTGGCAAAATAAGTAACTCTTTAAAAAGAATAAAACACCTGCTTTCTCAATTATCTCACTCAGAAAGAAATATTAGGTAAAGCTATTTATTCTTTTGCTGTCTATGAAAATTTTCTTGGTTACTCAGCAATGCTAATAAGGATCATTTTATTCATAGTCAAAAATATTGTTATTTCTCTATAAAGCCCCCTAAGGATGAACTACATCTATAATCATAACAACACATCTAATTAATTTGTTATCAGCATTATAAAGCTAATATGCTAATCATGGTTTTTGGAAATATGCAATAACATAATACACAAATATATAATATGCTTTATATCAAAAGTAATAATCTAAGTTCTGGAAAACTAATATACTGTTACCATGATTGGATAAAAGTGTACATGTTCATAAATTGAGTATGATAGTATACATGGTCAATCATCTCCTTATATGAAGCATACACCAGCAAATAATTAATATTGTAATATTTAATACTACACTAATAATATATTTTAATCATTAATAATTTATTAAATTACTTCTTTAAATATTCATATTTGTGATTGAAACCCAATTTTCCAACATAGATTTCTATGTGTTTTTAACAAATGCACTCATTAATATAAAGGGAACCATTACTTTACCTTAATGCATATTGTATTTTAAATTATATTAATGTAATTTAATTTATTATTTTTGTTTTTTGGTTTTGGGGCCATACCCGGTGACGCTTAGGGGTTTCTCCTGTCTATACACTCAGAAATCACTCCTGGCTTGGGGGACCATATGGGATGAGGGGACTGAATCACGGTCCGTCCTAGGTTAGCGTATGCAAGGCAAATGCCCTATCGCTTGTGCCACCACTCTAGCCCCTATATTAATTTTAACCACATAATTTTATATAAAACATTTATATGTCTATAAACTTACTGTGGACTGACCACTCAATTTAAACATTTGTATAACAGAGGACGTCTTAGAGAACTTCTTGGTGATACATTAATAATCTAAGTACACATTTCAATTACCTTAAAAACTGGATATTGGGATTCAGATCATTCATACAGAGGCAGGACAAGAAATAATAGAATATCTCCTTAAAATCTAGCAAGAGCTTTTATTCTAAATACATTGTTAGACATATCCTTTATTCTGATTTCTTTTTGTTGATGTTTTTGGATCATACCTGGCAATGGTCAAGGTTATTTTGCACTCACGTATTACTCCCAGCAATTTTGGGGTGAGGGGAAAACAATATTGAATAAGAGATACTGAACCTAGGTCAACCATAGTCAAGACCAGAGTCTTTTATACCAACTGTTCTCTATCCAAGTCTGATTATTCTACGTTTTTGACTTAAGTCTCCATGCAATTGAATGGTTCCATCATATATATCTTCCATAGGTATTTTATATACACACATTCCCCATAATTATATATTCTTCCCACAGAATTTTAAGTTTCTCCATCATAAAACCTAATAAACACTTCTAATTTCTCATTTTTTTCTACTAGGAAATTTAAAACCAAGGGCCATCAGCATAGGTGCTTCATAGTTTTTCTCTTCTCACAAATAGTTTGAAATGCAACTTGTCCAATCATTTTACTGAAAACACTTCCAAAATAAATAAAAGTTATTTTGAAATCTAATTAACTTTTATTTCTTTGGAGAGGAGCTCTGAGTAATAGCTTGAAAGTTACTCCCAAAGAAACTTGGCTTTTGCTGTGTGTGTCTAATGTTGAAGCTCAGGAAAGTGTGTCTCTAGTACAATAGTAATACTAGGGGCCACCAAACTCATAACTGATGGTATATAGAAAGAGGACATGTGGTTCCTGGATTAGAACTAATTGCCTTGTCTCAAGCATGCCAGACAAGTATCCTAGTTCTTTGAGTCTAGTTTCCTAAGCCAATTACCTTTTCTTGATTTTAATTTGCCTGTCTTTTTCACTGTACTTTTCTGACCTTTTTAATTTTTTTTTCTATTAATTTTCTTCTACCTCTAAGAATTGCTGTTAATTCTCAAGGTAAAAATCACTTTTACTTTTACTTTCCTCATTGTATCTTTTTCCTTGAAAATAAATACAAATTTTTTGGATAATTTTCTTTTCTTTAAGATGATTTCCAAATTTCATATCTTCTCATGTCTTTTATTTGACATTTTCCTTATACCTTCCATTTTTATGTTATTGTTTTATATGAGAAGTTATATTTAACAAGTTTTAGTCTAGAAAATAACCTTCTGCTTTACATGACTTTATCCCTACATTCTTACTCTTTTAGTTAATGACTATCTTTCCAATTATCTAGTTTCAAAGACTCAAGGTTATCCTGATGTGCTTTAGCCTGCTGCTGAATTACTGATATTCAATAGGCTGCCAAATAATGATTTTACTTCTCAAATATAATTTGTGTCAAACTGTCTCTCCACTATTAGAAGCATTACATTGTTTAGGATAAAATTAATACTTCCATTTATCACTCATATGACCTTCATCTCATCTTTTCTCTTAATATCTTTGCTATGTACTACTCATCCAGTTTCTTTTCTCTAACTTGCAATTCTTAACATGTCTATGCCCATTTCACATAATATTCTTTCTGTCTGAAATTATTACTCTAGAGCCCCTCCATCATTTATTAAAGAGTTATTTGGAGATTTAGTAAGCAAACTGTGGAATGTGCTTTACCTTTCTAATAACCAATAGACCTTAGGCACTTGATAATAAATGTGAATCGTGGATTTTTGTATGAAGGCCAAAGAAAAGTGATTGACAATAGCAAGTAATAATCGTTGCTATTAAAGATCAGACTGAACTGATATAAACAAAATCCATAGGATATGATAAACAAAGAAACTAACAAACAGGAAGTAATAACGATTTTTAACACATCTTATTACTAGAGTAAAAAATTAGTGTCCAGGAAGAGAGGATGAATATAGAATAGAAAAAATTATAAAAAGAAAGGATATTAGAAATATTGACCTGGGATCATAAAATATCTCTATTGTTCTATGTCATATTTATGGTTCATATGTGGTACTGATGTTATGTAATAAATATGAGATCTTCAGCCAGTGACTTACAGCCTAAGTACATAAAAGCACATGGCAAGTACAGTGGGCAACAGCTACAGTTTCATAATATATTCTAAAAATGCAGGCTTATATCCTTCTATTCTAAAGAACATCTGATCTGTTGATACTGTAATTTTAGTACATAAAGAAATAGTTAAAAATCCCTCATTCTCACTTTCCTCATACATTCTTCCTTCATATTAATCAAAAAACTTACTAAAACTGGGGGTTTACCTTAGGGAAGTTCAGGGCAAAGCAGAAAACAGCTTGTCTTTTCAATCACAATCAAAACTCATGAGAATCAACTGGTAAGCCCATAGGGGTTTGGCTAAGAAAATTGTCTGAATCAAATTTCAGGCTGAATCTAGCCTCTAGGCACTACTCTGTAGGCTTCAATTAAGGGTTTAATTCGCTACTTGCTGCTGTAAATCATAGCAGGCCACAGAAAAGCATTCTTAACCACAGCCCCCTCCCTCATAATAACCCTAAAGCAATAACATTTCACAGCTTGGACATAAAGCACTGACAGGTTTTTGCAATAAAAAGTGACCTTTACTGTTAAAAAATGTTTTACGACATCTGACAAACCATTTTCTTAATGGGAAGATATATATGCTCTTGACGAATTAAAGTAGCATAAACAATTTAATGTTGCTGAAAATATGAACCACAATATGTTCCAAATGAGGAAGCTTTACATTTATAACTTCTAATATTTAAAAATAATGACACATCATTTTTAAAAAAGAGAATAATATCACCGATAATGTCCTCAAAGGAAACATTAGAAGCATCCAATAAAAGAGAAAAAAAAAAAAAACTTGACAGCTTCTATGTAGAAACAGCCATAAGTTTGGAATAACTAAATCTGAATATTACTGCAAGGTTACATTGAGTAAAAAGCAACATAAGAGAAAATGCCTTTAAGTATAACTGAATTTCAAACTATTGCATTAATTCATCCACCTTATGTTTTCTGAGCATTTCAGTGTGCATTTAAATTACAGAACACAAATTTCCAAATTAAAGGAAGACAAGAAAGCATTTACTAAATTCTCCAAAACTAGTGTTTAAATCGCTACTCCTTTAAGGAACAAGAAAACATTTATTCAGTAGTAGTTGTTTGTTTGTTTTTAAATTTTTGTGGGGTTGGAGTTGGTGTGGTGTGAGATGACTTTATCACACATTTGCTGAGGGGATAAAAATTCTCCAAAGAAAGTGCTTTGGAGGGGAGCGAAGAGATAGCATGGAGGTAATGCATCTGCCTTGCATGCAGAAGGAAGGTGGTTGGAATCCCAGCATCCCATATGGTCCCCCAAGCCTGCCAGGGCCCAATTCTGAGCATAGAGCCAGTAGTAATCCCTGAGCGCTGGCAGGTGTGACCCAAAAACCAAAAGGAAAAAAAAAGTCCTTTGGAGGATCTTTGTAATGTTTTACTTACAATTAAAATCTGACTCTCCAAATACATTCTTAAAGGCAAAAATTAAAATGATGAGGCTATTGAAGTGACAAGCAGCATTCGAGTTTATTAGAAACGCAGGGTGGGGAAGAGGAGAAGGGGAGAAACTGGTGGAGGGAAATGATCGGATGGGTTCTGAATATTTGTATAGCTGAAATTCAATCACGAACAACTTTGTATCTAATGATGATTCAATGCTATATCTGACTGTACTGTTTTAGAGCATGTTTATATGTCATCATTTGTGGTAAATTACTATTATAGAACAAAAAACATTAATTGAGATGTGCTAACAAAATTTCAGACAATTTTATACTCACTTGTAAAATACACAATTCACATCTACATACCTAAAAGTCTTACCTAATATATTTAATCATTTAAGGCTTAACTTCAGATCTATTTCAATCTGAGAGCATTTCTTTTTTTTTTTGGTTTTTGGGCCACACCCATCAGTGCTCAGGGGTACTCCTGGCTGTCTGCTCAGAAATAGCTCCTGGCAGGCACGGGGGACCATATGGGACACCAGGATTCGAACCAACCACTTTTGGTCCTGGATCGCTGCTTGCAAGGCAAACGTCGCTGTGCTATCTCTCCGGGCCCCATGAGAGCATTTCTTGATACCCTATTTACCAAAATCATGGGACCCTATTCAAAGTTTTTGCATAACTTGAATTACATATTAGTTATATGGACAATTTCTTGCAAGGAATCAGTGTTTAAATAATCTCTAAAATATGCAACAATAATTCTTTCATGTAATTGTGCATTTTTAAGAAAAGGACAAAGTCTTATTTCCCAAATCTAGCATGGAGAACAAAATTTATTTTCTTTTTTATGTTTTTGTTTTTGGGTCACACCCGGCAGCATTCAGGGGTTACTCCTAGCTCTAAGCTCAGAAATCACTCCTGGCAGGCTTGGGGGACCATATGAGATGCTGGGATTCAAACCACAGTCTTTCTGCATGCAAAGCAAATGCCCTACCATCATGCTTTATAGCCCCCAGACAAAATGCTTTTTCAATACAAATACACAAATTTATTTTTTTAAAAAACTGTTTCCATTTTCAGATATTTCATTATGTAAGGGAAAGAAGCTACCTTTATGACCACAGAATTTTCATTATTATTATAATGAGAATCTTTATTTATGGTACCAAATAAGCATTAAATTTCTGTACAATTTTGTAGAAATTAATAAAACAAGTGTTTTATTACACTTCACTAACAAGTTCCAATTAGTTTTTCAAAAAAAAATTTTATTTTATTCTTTGAAGAGTTGAGAGATAGTCAATGATAACACTTTCTCTGCAGGGAAGACTGTTAGAGATTAGAGTCTCTTAGGTTCCCTGCTGAATTTCACAAATCTTTCTCTGCAAGAAATTTGTCTTCAGCAATCTCTAGTTTATTACATTTGCCCACAAGGCTTCAAAAATGCTCCATTGCTAGTGGTAGGTCATAGTTCCTAGAACAACTAAATTAGTTTAATGATGGAACTAAAATATGCTTTCCCAAAACCCCCTACAGAACAATATCACTTGAATATTTAAATAATCTAGTTATCTTCTGCTTTAAATTGAAATGCATCCATAGATGTAAATTATTTTCTAAGACCTGGGGCCAGAGAGATAGAATAGCATTAAGGCATTTATGGCCTTGCAAGCAGCCGACCAATGGTGGTTTGTATTCCTGCATCCCATATGGTCCCCTATGCCAGGAGCTATTTCTGAGCACAGAGCCAGGAGTGACCCCTGAGTGTTGACGGGTGTGACCCAAAACCAATCAAACAACAACAACGACAAAAAGAAACAAACAAAAAGAGTTTTCTAAGGCTAGAAAGATCACATTTTCTTCTTTACCAGTGCTCCCAAATACAGATAACACTAAACATTCTTTAATGTCATGATTTGTATAGTACTTTTCATTTTACTGCACATTTCTTTACAGTGCTAGTCTGTCTCGTGACATTTGAGTCCTTACAAATATATCCTGTTGCTTTGACCCTATGCAAATTGACTGAAAACTTTATTTACTCTACATTATCCATTTAGAAAAACTCCATGACTTTCAAAATGAAATAATCATTATTTCAGTTGCATACTATTTCTTGCCCAAGATATCTTCCATTCCAACTTATATAGAACTATTTTTAATATCTCATTCCATGTCAAATGTTAAGGGATTTCTGGAAAGTGGAGCAAAGATATACTACAGGTATTAATAGTCTTGTCTTTTTTTGTAGCCAACTCTAGTTCAATTGTCAACACATGGTCATTAGAGCTTTGCCTGGAGGCTCCTAAAAGTATTGGGTGTAGTCCTAGATACTCAAGAGAACTTTCAGAGAGACCCTGGTAATCTGTCACCACAGTTTCTAAATAGCAAAAATTGATAGGACCACATCTTTAGGCAACTGTCTTCAATTTCCATCTTATTTTACTGAGAATTACCAGGAGGTGCTCCTGAAGACTACTTCTGAGGACTATCACCAAAACTGTAAATAAAAATTAATTAATTAAGCTTTTCTTAATAGTTGATGATCATAGTGACATTTTATTTATTGACTCGAAGTACATATCGTTTGTATTAAATTTGATTTAAATAGAATTGTAATTTTGTTTAGTCCTATATAACTCTGAAATCCTATTGTTTGATTTTAACTTCTTTCACTCTTAAGATTGTTTCCTGTAAAGTAAACACAAAAATATTTTTAGGATGGACTGTTTGTTTAGATTATATAGTTTTATGAACATACATAGCAGAAGTGGTTCTCTATTGCTATTAAACGTTTCAAGTCTCATAAATCTTGACATTCATTTAAGAATCTAATTTTTTAGATATTAATTACCATTCATGATAAGTTGTTAATGTGTAATTATTTACTTTTAATCTAGGAAACAAAATAAACTTTATCTGTGGAATATTAGCTATTAATTAACTAGTAGTACTTTATATTGACATGCTATCTATAGTTGAATAAATGCTCTATATGACTTGCAATTTAACAGTATATTAAGTATACCTTAAAATAATTAACAATAAATATTAATGGTATCTAGTTCTTAATTACAATTAGGATATACATTCCATATAATATGACATTTTGTTTATTTGTTTTTCAGGCTACACCTATCAGTATCCAGAGCTTACTCCTGGCCCTTTGCTTTAGATATCTCCTGGAAAGTTTCAGGAGACCACCTGGAGTATTTGCAAGGCAAGACATTGCATTTACATTACATTACATATTATTTTTAATTAACACTGAATGTTGAACTGTAAACATGGAACAAGTAATTAATTTTCAATTGTATACTTAAATTACTTAAACATTTTTTGTATTTTAATTAACTCTAGGGACAACACTTTATTTTTTATATGTACATGCATCAAATATTATCTGTGTTAGTGTCTACCTATTTTCTCAATTTGAACTTTTGAGATTATTACAATATTTAAATATATGTTAGAAATTAATTTACAAATAAAGAAAAACCTAATCATTATATGCTCTTGAATTTTAAATTCCTAGTAATGTGTTTTCACCTTTGAAAATAATAAACTATTTAAATTGTACTTTTAAATACATTAGTATTTTCATGGGACCAAAGCAGTGGCACAAGTGGTGGGGCATTTGCCTTGCACACACTGACCTAGGACAGACTGTGGTTTGATCCTCAGTCATCCCATATGGTCCCCCAAGCCAGGAGTGATTTCTGAGCGCATAGCCAGGAGCAATTCCCAAGCATAATGTTTGTGGCCCCCAAACAACAACAATACATTAATATTTTCAAATTTTTCTTTATAAGTATATTACATTTTTAATTTCTATTTTTATCAAAATATAACATTGACTTAAAATGTTTTAAACAGGTATCGGAGAAAGTAAGAGTAACAGAAAACAAAGAAAATAATTTTCATTTGACGTATCCTTGCTAGTTTTGTTTGTATGAATAAAATTAAAGTACTTAAGGTAATATATATATTAGTTTTGGGGTCACATCCAGTGGTGCTCAAGGATTACTCTTTGTTCTGCACTCAGAAATCACTCCTAGCAGGCATGGGATTATACGGGATTATGGGATTTGAACCACGATTTGTCCTGGATCGGCTGTGTGGAAGGAAGGCAAATGCCCTACCATTTTCTATCTCTCCAGCCCCAAGGTAAATTTTTATATTTTAAACATAGCAATCTTTGGCTTAAGTTTATCATACTGAATCATTTCAAAATGATAAACAATATCAAATATTTAAGGGATAAGAGATGTGGATAGGGATAAGGGATAAGGGATAGGACATGTGTCTTGCATGTGGCCAATCCAGGAATAATAACAAGCAAACCCTTGTTATCCTCAAATTAACCAGTTATAATCTCTGAACACAACACAAAATAAAAAATAATAAGTTACCACTAGATCCCTAATATATGTGTCAAATCTTCAAGATTATAGTTCTGGTTTAACTACACTATGAAATCTGTCCTTTTATTTTTGGAATATAGAAGATCCTTTTCCATGAATAACCTCTCATAAGCATGCTCAAGTTTGTTTGGGAAAACATAAATTGACTACAAATGATCCATCTGAACAGAAAAGATATCTGAGCCTTAGGGTCATTGTTTTCTATGTTTCTATGGAAACCTACTGGAAATAGTATTTTTATTAATTTTATTCACATTTTCTTTGTTTCTATTAAATGATCACTGGGTTGCCTATCACAAATTATGAAAGGGAGACAACAAGAGGGTTGCATTTGTAAATAATGTGTTCTGAAATTAAATTAAGGAGGTTGAACTAATTTAGCTTAACTTTATGAAAGCAACCAACAATGATTAAATTAATGCTTCAAGAATAGTGTCTTTTTCCCCCATGAGATAGCAACTTATTTCCAGTTTTGCATCCTAAGTTATTCAAAAAATTATGACTTGTTTAGAATTCTGTACATTCCATGGAGGATTGATTTTCTCTTTTCTTCTTCCTCTCTATCCAACTTCTCTTTTCTTCTTCCTCTCTATCCAACTTC